>NC_079881.1:33204852-33225157 GCF_029227915.1 Hydractinia symbiolongicarpus
GTAATAGGCGTCAAACATTTGATTCACTGCGGCTTTTAAAAGCCTTGCCCTGTGTGAGGATCGAACTCACGACCTTCAGATTATGAGACTGACGCGCTGCCTACTGCGGTAACAAGGCACTGTGCCCTTATCCGATGCATTTCAGAAGAACGTTGTCATTACAATGTCTTCTTGCAAATGACTAAAATATTTGAAGTGCCGTTGCTTCCAAACGCCCAATAGGTGCTTCCGAGGCACAACTAACTGCACAGGTTCCACCGAGACTTGAACTCGGATCGCAGGATTCAGAGTCCTGAGTGCTAACCATTACACCATGGAACCTACAGAGGCTCTTGCGAGGTTCGCTTCGCGGAAACATCATTGATTCCGCCCGGGCTCGAACCGGGGACCTTGCGCGTGTTAAATGCACGTGATAACCACTACACTACGGAATCTAGCAACTAGCAAGCGACATGTTTTTCCCTTTTTCTCTAGCTACTTTTGTCTTGTATTGCTTTCCTTCGTCATAGGTTTCAAAATTCATTGGATTCCGTAGTGTAGCAATTCTCACGTGCGCTTCACACGCGCAAAGTCCCGGTTCGAGCCCGGGCAGAATCATTGTTGAGTTGCTTGTTTTGTAATAGGCGTCAAACATTTAATTCACTGCGGCTTTTAAAAGCCTTGCCCTGTGTGAGGATCGAACTCACGACCTTCAGATTATGAGACGGACGCGCTGCCTACTGCGCTAACAAGGCACTGTGCCTTAATCCGATGCATTTCAGAAGAACGTTGTTATCACAATGTCTTCTTCCAAATGACTAAAATATTGGAAGTGCCGTTGCTTCCAAACGCCCAATAGGTGCTTCCGAGGCACAACTAACTGCACAGGTTCCACCGAGACTTGAACTCGGATCGCAGGATCAGAGTCCTGAGTGCTAACCATTACACCATGGAACCTACAGAGGCTCTTCCGAGGTTTGCTTCGCGGAAACATCAATGATTCCGCCCGGGCTCGAACCGGGGATCTTGCGCGTGTTAAGCGCACGTGATAACCACTACACTACGGAATCTGCCAACTAGCAAGCGACATGTTTTGCCTTTTTCTCTAGCTACTTTTGTCTTGTATTGCTTTCCTTCGTCATAGGTTTCAAAATTCATTGGATTCCGTAGTGTAGCGGTTATCACGTGCGCTTCACACGCGCAAGGTCCCCGGTTCGAGCCCGGGCGGAATCATTGTTGAGTTGCTTGCTTTGTAATAGGCGTCAAACATTTGATTCACTGCGGCTTTTAAAAGCCTTGCCCTGTGTGAGGATCGAACTCACGACCTTCAGATTATGAGACTGACGCGCTGCCTACTGCGCTAACAAGGCACTGTGCCCTTATCCGATGCATTTCAGAAGAACGTTGTTATTACAATGTCTTCTTGCAAATGACTAAAATATTTGAAGTGCCGTTGCTTCCAAACGCCCAATAGGTGCTTCCGAAGCACAACTAACGGAACAGGTTCCACCGAGACTTGAACTCGGATCGCAGGATTCAGAGTCCTGAGTGCTAACCATTACACCATGGAACCTACAGAGGCTCTTTCGAGGTTCGCTTCGCGGAAACATCAATGATTCCGCCCGGGCTCGAACCGGGGACCTTGCGCGTGTTAAGCGCACGTGATAACCACTACACTACGGAATCTGTCAACTAGCAAGCGACATGTTTTTGCCTTTTTCTCTAGCTACTTTTGTCTTGTATTGCTTTCTTTCGTCATAGGTTTCAAAATTCATTGGATTCCGTAGTGTAGCGGTTATCACGTGCGTTTCACACGCGCAATGTCCACGGTTCGAGCCCGGGCGGAATCATTGTTGAGTTGCTTGTTTTGTAATAGGCGTCAAACATTTGATTCACTGCGGCTTTTAAAAGCCTTGCCCTGTGTGAGGATCGAACTCACGACCTTCAGATTATGAGACGGACGCGCTGCCTACTGCGCTAACAATGCACTGTGCCTTAATCCGATGCATTTCAGAAGAACGTTGTTATCACAATGTCTTCTTGCAAATAACTAAAATATTTGAAGTGCCGTTGCTTCCAAACGCCCAATAGGTGCTTCCGAGGCACAACTAAACTGCACAGGTTCCACCGAGACTTGAACTCGGATCGCAGGATTCAGAGTCCTGAGTGCTAACCATTACACCATGGAACCTACAGAGGCTCTTCCGAGGTTCGCTTCGCGGAAACATCAATGATTCCGCCCGGGCTCGAACCGGGGACCTTGCGTGTTAAGCGCACGTGATAACCACTACACTACGGAATCTGCCAACTAGCAAGCGACATGTTTTTGCCTTGTTTCTCTAGCTACTTTTGTCTTGTATTGCTTTCCTTCGTCATAGGTTTCAAAATTCATTGGATTCCGTAGTGTAGCGGTTATCACGTGCGCTTCACACGCGCAAGGTCCCCGGTTTGAGCCCGGACTGAATCATTGTTGAGTTGCTTGTTTTGTAATAGGCGTCAAACATTTGATTCCACTGCGGCTTTTAAAAGCCTTGCCCTGTGTGAGGATCGAACTCACGACCTTCAGATTATGAGACTGACGCGCTGCCTACTGCGCTAACAAGGCACTGTGCCCTAATCCGATGCATTTCAGAAGAACGTTGTTATCACAATGTCTTCTTGCAAATGACTAAAATATTTGAAGTGCCGTTGCTTCCAAACGCCCAATAGGTGCTTCCGAGGCACAACTAACGGGACAGGTTCCACCGAGACTTGAACTCGGATCGCAGGATTCAGAGTCCTGAGTGCTAACCATTACACCATGGAACCTACAGAGGCTCTTCCGAGGTTCGCTTCGCGGAAACTTCAATGATTCCGCCCGGGCTCGAACCGGGGACCTTGCGCGTGTTAAGCGCACGTGATAACCACTACACTGCGGAATCTGGCAACTAGCAAGCGACATGTTTTTGCCTTTTTCTCTAGCTACTTTTGTCTTGTATTGCTTTCCTTCGTCATAGGTTTCAAAATTCATTGGATTCCGTAGTGTAGCGGTTATCATGTGCGCTTCCCACGCGCAAGGTCCCCGGTTCGAGCCCGGGCGGAATCATTGTTGAGTTGCTTGTTTTGTAATAGGCGTCAAACATTTGATTCACTGCGGCTTTTAAAAGCCTTGCCCTGTGTGAGGATCGAACTCACGACCTTCAGATTATGAGACTGACGCGCTGCCTACTGCGCTAACAAGGCACTTTTCCCTAATCCGATGCATTTCAGAGGAACGTTGTTATTACAATGTCTTCTTGCAAATGAGTAAAATATTCGAAGTGCCGTTGCTTCCAAACGCACAATAGGTGCTTCCGAGGCACAAGTAACAGCACAGGTTCCACCGACACTTGAACTCGGATCGCAGGATTCAGAGTCCTGAGTGCTAACCATTACACCATGGAACCTACAGAGGCTCTTCCGAGGTTCGCTTCGCGGAAACATCAATGATTCCGCCCGGGCTCGAACCGGGGACCTTGCGCGTGTTAAGCGCACGTGATAACCACAACACTACGGAATCTGGCAACTACCAAGCGACATGTTTTTGCCTTTTTCTCTAGCTACTTTTGTCTTGTATTGCTTTCCTTCGTCATAGGTTTCAAAATTCATTGGATTCCGTAGTGTAGCGGTTATCACGTGCGCTTCACACGCGCAAGGTCCCCGGTTCGAGCCCGGGCGGGATCATTGTTGAGTTGCTTGTTTTGTAATAGGCGTCAAACATTTGATTCACTGCGGCTTTTAAAATCCTTGCCCTGTGTGAAGATCGAACTCACGACCTTCAGATTATGAGACTGACGCGCTGCCTACTGCGCTAACAAGGCACTTTTCCCTAATCCGATGCATTTCAGAGGAACGTTGTTATTACAATGTCTTCTTGCAAATGAGTAAAATATTCGAAGTGCCGTTGCTTCCAAACGCCCAATAGGTGCTTCCGAGGCACAACTAACGGCACAGGTTCCACCGACACCTGAACTCGGATCGCAGGATTCAGAGTCCTGAGTGCTAACCATTACACCATGGAACCTACAGAGGCTCTTCCGAGGTTCGCTTCGCGGAAACATGAATGATTCCGCCCGGGCTGAAACCGGGGACCTTGCGCGTGTTAAGAGCACGTGATAACCACAACACTACGGAATCTGGCAACTAGCAAGCGACACGTTTTTGCCTTTTTCTCTAGCTACTTTTGTCTTGTATTGCTTTCCTTCGTCATAGGTTTCAAAATTCATTGGATTCCGTAGTGTAGCGGTTATCACGTGCGCTTCACACGCGCACGGTCCCCGGTTCGAGCCCGGGCGGAATCATTGTTGAGTTGCTTGTTTTGTAATAGGCGTCAAAAATTTGATTCACTGCGGCTTTTAAAAGCCTTGCCCTGTGTGAGGATCGAACTCACGACCTTCAGTTTATGAGACTGACGCGCTGCCTACTCCGCTAACAAGGCACTGTGCCCTAATCCGATGCATTTCAGAAGAACGTTGTTATTACAATGTCTTCTTGCAAATGAGTAAAATATTCGAAGTGCCGTTGCTTCCGAACGCCCAATAGGTGCTTCCGAGGCACAACTAACGGGACAGGTTCCACCGAGACTTGAACTCGGATCGCAGGATTCAGAGTCCTGAGTGCTAACCATTACACCATGGAACCTACAGAGGCTCTTCCGAGGTTCGCTTCGCGGAAACATCAATGATTCCGCCCGGGCTCAAACCGGGGACCTTGCGCGCGTTAAGCGCACGTGATAACCACAACACTACGGAATCTGGGAACTATCAAGCGACATGTTTTTGCCTTTTTCTCTAGCTACTTTTGTCTTGTATTGCTTTCCTTCGTCATAGGTTTCAAAATTCATTGGATTCCGTAGTGTAGCGGTATTCACGTGCGCTTCACACGCGCAATGTCCACGGTTCGAGCCCGGCGGAATCATTGTTGAGTTGCTTGTTTTGTAATAGGCGTCAAACATTTGATTCACTGCGGCTTTTAAAAGCCTTGCCCTGTGTGAGGATCGAACTCACGACCGTCAGATTATGAGACTGACGCGCTGCCTACTGCGCTAACAAGGCACTGTGCCCTTATCCGATGCATTTCAGAAGAACGTTGTTATTACAATGTGTTCTTGCAAATGAGTAAAATATTTGAAGTGCCGTTGCTTCCAAACGCCCAATAGGTGCTTCCGAGGCACAACTAACTGCACAGGTTCCACCGAGACTTGAACTCGGATCGCAGGATTCAGAGTCCTGAGTGCTAACCATTACACCATGGAACCTACAGAGGCTCTTCCGAGGTTCGCTTCGCGGAAACATCAATGATTCCGCCCGGGGACCTTGCGCGTGTTAAGCGCACGTGAAGACCACTACACTACGGAATCTGGCAACTAGCAAGCGACTTGTTTTTGCCTTTTTCTCTAGCTACTTTTGTCTTGTATTGATTTCCTTCGTCATAGGTTTCAAAATTCATTGGATTCCGTAGTGTAGCGGTTATCACGTGCGCTTCAAACGCGCTAGGTCCCCGGTTCGAGCCCGGGCGGAATCATTGTTGAGTTGCTTGTTTTGTAATAGGCGTCAAACATTTGATTCACTGCGGCTTTTAAAATCCTTGCCCTGTGTGAGGATCGAACTCACGACCTTCAGATTATGAGACTGACGCGCTTCCTACTGCGCTAACAAGGCAGTGCGCCCTTATCCGATGCATTTCAGAAGAACGTTGTTATTACAATGTCTTCTTGCAAATGACTAAAATATTTGAAGTGCCGTTGCTTCTAAACGCCCAATAGGTGCTTCCGAGGCACAACTAACGGAACAGGTTCCACCGAGACTTGAACTCGGATCGCAGGATTCAGAGTCCTGAGTGCTAACCATTACACCATGGAACCTACAGAGGCACTTTCGAGGTTCGCTTCGCGGAAACATCAATGATTCCGCCCGGGCTCGAACCGGGGACCTTGCGCGTGTTAAGCGCACGTGATAACCACTACACGCACTCAGGACTCTGAATCCTGCGATCCGAGTTTAAGTCTCGGTGGAACCTGTTCCGTTAGTTGTGCCTCGGAAGCACCTATTGGACGTTTGGAAGTAACGGCACTTCACACGCGCAAGGTCCTCGGTTCGAGCCCGAGCGGAATCATTGTTGAGTTGCTTGTTTTGTAATAGGCGTCAAACATTTGATTCACTGCGGCTTTTAAAAGCCTTGCCCTGTGTGAGGATCGAACTCACGACCTTCAGATTATGAGACTGACGCGCTGCCTACTGCGCTAACAAGGCACTGTGCCCTTATCCGATGCATTTCAGAAGAACGTTGTTATTACAATGTGTTCTTGCAAATAAGTAAAATATTTGAAGTGCCGTTGCTTCCAAACGCCCAATAGGTGCTTCCGAGGCACAACTAACTGCACAGGTTCCACCGAGACTTGAACTCGGATCGCAGGATTCAGAGTCCTGAATGCTAACCATTACACCATGGAACCTACAGAGGCTCTTCCGAGGTTCGCTTCGCGGAAACATCAATGATTCCGCCCGGGGACCTTGCGCGTGTTAAGCGCACGTGATAACCACTACACTACGGAATCTGGCAACTAGCAAGCGACTTGTTTTTGCCTTTTTCTCTAGCTACTTTTGTCTTGTATTGATTTCCTTCGTCATAGGTTTCAAAATTCATTGGATTCCATAGTGTAGCGGTTATCACGTGCGCTTCAAACGCGCTAGGTCCCCGGTTCGAGCCCGGGCGGAATCATTGTTGAGTTGCTTGTTTTGTAATAGGCGTCAAACATTTGATTCACTGCGGCTTTTAAAAGCCTTGCCCTGTGTGAGGATCGAACTCACGACCTTCAGATTATGAGACTGACGCGCTGCCTACTGCGCTAACAAGGCACTGTGCCCTTATCCGATGCATTTCAGAAGAACGTTGTTATTACAATGTGTTCTTGCAAATGAGTAAAATATTTGAAGTGCCGTTGCTTCCAAACGCCCAATAGGTGCTTCCGAGGCACAACTAACGGAACAGGTTCCACCGAGACTTGAACTCGGATCGCAGGATTCAGAGTCCTGAGTGCTAACCATTACACCATGGAACCTACAGAGGCTCTTCCGAGGTTCGCTTCGCGGAAACATCAATGATTCCGCCCGGGGACCTTGCGCGTGTTAAGCGCACGTGATAACCACTACACTACGGAATCTGGCAACTAGCAAGCGACATGTTTTTGCCTTTTTCTCTAGCTACTTCTGTCTTGTATTGCTTTCCTTCGTCATAGGTTTCAAATTCTTTGGATTCCGTAGTGTAGCGGTTATCACGTGCGCTTCACACGCGCAAGGTCCCCGGTTCGAGCCCGGGCGGAATCATTGTTGAGTTGCTTGTTTTGTAATAGGCGTCAAACATTTGATTCACTGCGGCTTTTAAAAGCCTTGCCCTGTGTGAGGATCGAACTCACGACCTTCAGATTATGAGACTGACGCGCTGCCTACTGCGCTAACAAGGCACTGTGCCCTTATCCGATGCATTTCAGAAGAACGTTGTTATTACAATGTCTTCTTGCAAATGAGTAAAATATTCGAAGTGCCGTTACTTCCAAACGCCCAATAGGTGCTTCCGAGGCACAACTAACTGCACAGGTTCCACCGAGACTTGAACTCCGATCGCAGGATTCAGAGTCCTGAGTGCTAACCATTACACCATGGAACCTACAGAGGCTCTTTCGAGGTTCGCTTCGCGGAAACATCAATGATTCCGCCCGGGCTCGAACCGGGGACCTTGTGCGTGTTAAGCGCACGTGATAACCACTACACGCACTCAGGACTCTGAATCCTGCGATCCGAGTTCAAGTCTCGGTGGAACCTGTTCCGTTAGTTGTGCCTCGGAAGCACCTATTGGACGTTTGGAAGTAACGGCACTTCACACGCGCAAGGTCCCCGGTTCGAGCCCGGGCGGAATCATTGTTGAGTTGGTTGTTTTGTAATAGGCGTCAAACATTTGATTCACTGCGGTTTTTAAAAGCCTTGCCCTGTGTGAGGATCGAACTCACGACCTTCAGATTATGAGACTGACGCGCTTCCTACTGCGCTAACAAGGCACTGCGCCCTTATCCGATGCATTTCAGAAGAACGTTGTTATTACAATGTCTTCTTGCAAATGACTAAAATATTTGAAGTGCCGTTGCTTCCAAACGCCCAATAGGTGCTTCCGAGGCACAACTAACTGCACAGGTTCCACCGAGACTTGAATTCCGATCGCAGGATTCAGAGTCCTGAGTGCTAACCATTACACCATTGAACCTACAGAGGCTCTTTCGACGTTCGCTTCGCGGAAACATCAATGATTCCGCCCGGGCTCGAACCGGGGACCTTGTGCGTGTTAAGCGCACGTGATAACCACTACACGCACTCAGGACTCTGAATCCTGCGATCCGAGTTCAAGTCTCGGTGGAACCTGTTCCGTTAGTTGTGCCTCGGAAGCACCTATTGGACGTTTGGAAGTAACGGCACTTCACACGCGCAATGTCCCCGGTTCGAGCCCGGGCGGAATCATTGTTGAGTTGCTTGTTTTGTAATAGGCGTCAAACATTTGATTCACTGCGGCTTTTAAAAGCCTTGCCCTGTGTGAGGATCGAACTCACGACCTTCAGATTATGAGACTGACGCGCTGCCTACTGCGCTAACAAGGCACTGTGCCCTTATCCGATGCATTTCAGAAGAACGTTGTTATTACAATGTCTTCTTGCAAATGAGTAAAATATTCGAAGTGCCGTTACTTCCAAACGCCCAATAGGTGCTTCCGAGGCACAACTAACTGCACAGGTTCCACCGAGACTTGAACTCCGATCGCAGGATTCAGAGTCCTGAGTGCTAACCATTACACCATGGAACCTACAGAGGCTCTTTCGAGGTTCGCTTCGCGGAAACATCAATGATTCCGCCCGGGCTCGAACCGGGGACCTTGTGCGTGTTAAGCGCACGTGATAACCACTACACGCACTCAGGACTCTGAATCCTGCGATCCGAGTTCAAGTCTCGGTGGAACCTGTTCCGTTAGTTGTGCCTCGGAAGCACCTATTGGACGTTTGGAAGTAACGGCACTTCACACGCGCAAGGTCCCCGGTTCGAGCCCGGGCGGAATCATTGTTGAGTTGGTTGTTTTGTAATAGGCGTCAAACATTTGATTCACTGCGGTTTTTAAAAGCCTTGCCCTGTGTGAGGATCGAACTCACGACCTTCAGATTATGAGACTGACGCGCTTCCTACTGCGCTAACAAGGCACTGCGCCCTTATCCGATGCATTTCAGAAGAACGTTGTTATTACAATGTCTTCTTGCAAATGACTAAAATATTTGAAGTGCCGTTGCTTCCAAACGCCCAATAGGTGCTTCCGAGGCACAACTAACTGCACAGGTTCCACCGAGACTTGAATTCCGATCGCAGGATTCAGAGTCCTGAGTGCTAACCATTACACCATTGAACCTACAGAGGCTCTTTCGACGTTCGCTTCGCGGAAACATCAATGATTCCGCCCGGGCTCGAACCGGGGACCTTGTGCGTGTTAAGCGCACGTGATAACCACTACACGCACTCAGGACTCTGAATCCTGCGATCCGAGTTCAAGTCTCGGTGGAACCTGTTCCGTTAGTTGTGCCTCGGAAGCACCTATTGGACGTTTGGAAGTAACGGCACTTCACACGCGCAATGTCCCCGGTTCGAGCCCGGGCGGAATCATTGTTGAGTTGCTTGTTTTGTAATAGGCGTCAAACATTTGATTCACTGCGGCTTTTAAAAGCCTTGCCCTGTGTGAGGATCGAACTCACGACCTTCAGATTATGAGACTGACGCGCTGCCTACTGCGCTAACAAGGCACTGTGCCCTTATCCGATGCATTTCAGAAGAACGTTGTTATTACAATGTCTTCTTGCAAATGAGTAAAATATTCGAAGTGCCGTTACTTCCAAACGCCCAATAGGTGCTTCCGAGGCACAACTAACTGCACAGGTTCCACCGAGACTTGAACTCCGATCGCAGGATTCAGAGTCCTGAGTGCTAACCATTACACCATGGAACCTACAGAGGCTCTTTCGAGGTTCGCTTCGCGGAAACATCAATGATTCCGCCCGGGCTCGAACCGGGGACCTTGTGCGTGTTAAGCGCACGTGATAACCACTACACGCACTCAGGACTCTGAATCCTGCGATCCGAGTTCAAGTCTCGGTGGAACCTGTTCCGTTAGTTGTGCCTCGGAAGCACCTATTGGACGTTTGGAAGTAACGGCACTTCACACGCGCAAGGTCCCCGGTTCGAGCCCGGGCGGAATCATTGTTGAGTTGCTTGTTTTGTAATAGGCGTCAAACATTTGATTCACTGCGGTTTTTAAAAGCCTTGCCCTGTGTGAGGATCGAACTCACGACCTTCAGATTATGAGACTGACGCGCTTCCTACTGCGCTAACAAGGCACTGCGCCCTTATCCGATGCATTTCAGAAGAACGTTGTTATTACAATGTCTTCTTGCAAATGACTAAAATATTTGAAGTGCCGTTGCTTCCAAACGCCCAATAGGTGCTTCCGAGGCACAACTAACTGCACAGGTTCCACCGAGACTTGAATTCCGATCGCAGGATTCAGAGTCCTGAGTGCTAACCATTACACCATTGAACCTACAGAGGCTCTTTCGAGGTTCGCTTCGCGGAAACATCAATGATTCCGCCCGGGCTCGAACCGGGGACCTTGTGCGTGTTAAGCGCACGTGATAACCACTACACGCACTCAGGACTCTGAATCCTGCGATCCGAGTTCAAGTCTCGGTGGAAGCTGTTCCGTTAGTTGTGCCTCGGAAGCACCTATTGGACGTTTGGAAGTAACGGCACTTCACACGCGCAATGTCCCCGGTTCGAGCCCGGGCGGAATCATTGTTGAGTTGCTTGTTTTGTAATAGGCGTCAAACATTTGATTCACTGCGGCTTTTAAAAGCCTTGCCCTGTGTGAGGATCGAACTCACGACCTTCAGATTATGAGACTGACGCGCTGCCTACTGCGCTAACAAGGCACTGTTCCCTAATCCGATGCATTTCAGAAGAACGTTGTTATCAGAATGTCTTCTTGCAAATGACTAAAATATTTGAAGTGCCGTTGCTTCCAAACGCCCAATAGGTGCTTCCGAGGCACAACTAACGGAACAGGTTCCACCGAGACTTGAACTCGGATCGCAGGATTCAGAGTCCTGAGTGCTAACCATTACACCATGGAACCTACAGAGGCTCTTCCGAGGTTCGCTTCGCGGAAACATCAATCATTCCGCCCGTGCTCGAACCGGGGACCTTGTGCGTGTTAAGCGCACGTGATAACCACTACACGCACTCAGGACTCTGAATCCTGCGATCCGAGTTCAAGTCTCGGTGGAAGCTGTTCCGTTAGTTGTGCCTCGGAAGCACCTATTGGACGTTTGGAAGTAACGGCACTTCACACGCGCAATGTCCCCGGTTCGAGCCCGGGCGGAATCATTGTTGAGTTGCTTGTTTTGTAATAGGCGTCAAACATTTGATTCACTGCGGCTTTTAAAAGCCTTGCCCTGTGTGAGGATCGAACTCACGACCTTCAGATTATGAGACTGACGCGCTGCCTACTGCGCTAACAAGGCACTGTTCCCTAATCCGATGCATTTCAGAAGAACGTTGTTATCAGAATGTCTTCTTGCAAATGACTAAAATATTTGAAGTGCCGTTGCTTCCAAACGCCCAATAGGTGCTTCCGAGGCACAACTAACGGAACAGGTTCCACCGAGACTTGAACTCGGATCGCAGGATTCAGAGTCCTGAGTGCTAACCATTACACCATGGAACCTACAGAGGCTCTTCCGAGGTTCGCTTCGCGGAAACATCAATGATTCCGCCCGTGCTCGAACCGGGGACCTTGCGCGTGTTAAGCGCACGTGATAACCACTACACGCACTCAGGACTCTGAATCCTGCGATCCGAGTTCAAGTCTCAGTGGAACCTGTTCCGTTAGTTGTGCCTCGGAAGCACCTATTGGACGTTTGGAAGTAACGGCACTTCACACGCGCAATGTCCCCGGTTCGAGCCCGGGCGGAATCATTGTTGAGTTGCTTGTTTTGTAATAGGCGTCAAATACTTGATTCACTGCGGCTTTTAAAAGCCTTGCCCAGTGTGAAGATCGAACTCACGACCTTCAGATTATGAGACTGACACGCTGCCTACTGCGCTAACAAGGCACTGTGCCCTTATCCGATGCATTTCAGAAGAACGTTGTTATTACAATGTCTTCTTGCAAATGACTAAAATATTTGAAGTACCGTTGCTTCCAAACGCCCAATAGGTGCTTCCGAGGCACAACTAACGGAACAGGTTCCACCGAGACTTGAACTCGGATCGCAGGATTCAGAGTCCTGAGTGCTACCCATTACACCATGGAACCTACAGAGGCTCTTCCGAAGTTTGCTTCGCGGAAACATCAATGATTCCGCCCGGGCTCGAACCGGGGACCTTGCGCGTGTTAAGCGCACGTGATAACCACTACACTACGGAATCTGGCAACTAGCAAGCGACATGTTTTTGCCTTTTTCTCTAGCTACTTTTGTCTTGTATTGCTTTCCTTCGTCATAGGTTTCGAAATTCATTGGATTCCGTAGTGTAGCAGTTATCACGTGCGTTTCACACGCGCAAGGTCCCCGGTTCGAGCCCGGGCGGAATCATTGTTGAGTTGCTTGTTTTGTAATAGGCGTCAAACATTTGATTCACTGCGGCTTTTAAAAGCCTTGCCCTGTGTGAGGATCGAACTCACGACCTTCAGATTATGAGACTGACGCGCTGCCTACTGCGCTAACAAGGCACTGTGCCCTTATCCGATGCATTTCAGAAGAACGTTGTTATTACAATGTCTTCTTGCAAATGACTAAATTATTTGAAGTGCCGTTGCTTCCAAACGCCCAATAGGTGCTTCCGAGGCACAACTAACGGAACAGGTTCCACCGAGACTTGAACTCGGATCGCAGGATTCAGAGTCCTGAGTGCTAACCATTACACCATGGAACCTACAGAGGCTCTTTCGAGGTTCGCTTCGCGGAAACATCAATGAATCCGCCGGGCTTGAACCGGGGACCTTGCGCGTGTTAAGCGCACGTGATAACCACTACACTACGGAATCTGGCAACTAGCAAGCGACATGTTTTTGCCTTTTTCTCTAGCTACTTTTGTCTTGTATTGCTTTCCTTCGTCATAGGTTTCGAAATTCATTGGATTCCGTAGTGTAGCAGTTATCACGTGCGTTTCACACGCGCAAGGTCCCCGGTTCGAGCCCGGGCGGAATCATTGTTGAGTTGCTTGTTTTGTAATAGGCGTCAAACATTTGATTCACTGCGGCTTTTAAAAGCCTTGCCCTGTGTGAGGATCGAACTCACGACCTTCAGATTATGAGACTGACGCGCTGCCTACTGCGCTAACAAGGCACTGTGCCCTTATCCGATGCATTTCAGAAGAACGTTGTTATTACAATGTCTTCTTGCAAATGACTAAAATATTTGAAGTGCCGTTGCTTCCAAACGCCCAAGAGGTGCTTCCGAGGCACAACTAACGGAACAGGTTCCACCGAGACTTGAACTCGGATCGCAGGATTCAGAGTTCTGAGTGCTAACCATTACACCATGGAACCTACAGAGGCTCTTTCGAGGTTCGCTTCGCGGAAACATCAATGATTCCGCCCGGGCTCGAACCGGGGACCTTGCGCGTGTTAAGCGCACGTGATAACCACTACACTATGGAATCTGGCAACTAGCAAGCGACATGTTTTTGCCTTTTTCTCTAGCTACTTTTGTCTTGTATTGCTTTCCTTCGTCATAGGTTTCGAAATTCATTGGATTCCGTAGTGTAGCGGTTATCACGTGCGCTTCACACGCGCAAGGTCCCCGGTTCGAGCCCGGGCGGAATCATTGTTGAGTTGCTTGTTTTGTAATAGGCGTCAAACATTTGATTCACTGCGGCTTTTAAAAGTCTTGCCCTGTGTGAGGATCGAACTCACGACCTTCAGATTATGAGACTGACGCGCTGCCTACTGCGCTAACAAGGCACTGTGCCCTTATCCGATGCATTTCAGAAGAACGTTGTTATTACAATGTCTTCTTGCAAATGACTAAATTATTTGAAGTGCCGTTGCTTCCAAACGCCCAATAGGTGCTTCCGAGGCACAACTAACGGAACAGGTTCCACCGAGACTTGAACTCGGATCGCAGGATTCAGAGTCCTGAGTGCTAACCATTACACCATGGAACCTACAGAGGCTCTTTCGAGGTTCGCTTTGCGGAAACATCAATGAATCCGCCGGGCTTGAACCGGGGACCTTGCGCGTGTTAAGCGCACGTGATAACCACTACACTACGGAATCTGGCAACTAGCAAGCGACATGTTTTTGCCTTTTTCTCTAGCTACTTTTGTCTTGTATTGCTTTCCTTCGTCATAGGTTTCGAAATTCATTGGATTCCGTAGTGTAGCAGTTATCACGTGCGTTTCACACGCGCAAGGTCCCCGGTTCGAGCCCGGGCGGAATCATTGTTGAGTTGCTTGTTTTGTAATAGGCGTCAAACATTTGATTCACTGCGGCTTTTAAAAGCCTTGCCCTGTGTGAGGATCGAACTCACGACCTTCAGATTATGAGACTGACGCGCTGCCTACTGCGCTAACAAGGCACTGTGCCCTTATCCGATGCATTTCAGAAGAACGTTGTTATTACAATGTCTTCTTGCAAATGACTAAAATATTTGAAGTGCCGTTGCTTCCAAACGCCCAAGAGGTGCTTCCGAGGCACAACTAATGGAACAGGTTCCACCGAGACTTGAACTCGGATCGCAGGATTCAGAGTTCTGAGTGCTAACCATTACACCATGGAACCTACAGAGGCTCTTTCGAGGTTCGCTTCGCGGAAACATCAATGATTCCGCCCGGGCTCGAACCGGGGACCTTGCGCGTGTTAAGCGCACGTGATAACCACTACACTATGGAATCTGGCAACTAGCAAGCGACATGTTTTTGCCTTTTTCTCTAGCTACTTTTGTCTTGTATTGCTTTCCTTCGTCATAGGTTTCAAAACTCATTGAATTCCGTAGTGTAGCGGTTATCACGTGCGCTTCACACGCGCAAGGTCCCCGGTTCGAGCCCGGGCGGAATCATTGTTGAGTTGCTTGTTTTGTAATAGGCGTCAAACATTTGATTCACTGCGGCTTTTAAAAGTCTTGCCCTGTGTGAGGATCGAACTCACGACCTTCAGATTATGAGACTGACGCGCTGCCTACTGCGCTAACAAGGCACTGTGCTCTTATCCGATGCATTTCAGAAGAACGTTGTTATTACAATGTCTTCTTGCAAATGGGTAAAATATTTGAAGTGCCGTTGCTTCCAAACGCCCAATAGGTGCTTCCGAGGCACAACTAACGGAACAGGTTCCACCGAGACTTGAACTCGGATCGCAGGATTCAGAGTCCTGAGTGCTAACCATTACACCATGGAACCTACAGAGGCTCTTCCGAGGTTCGCTTCGCGGAAACATCAATGATTCCGCCCGGGCTCTAACCGGGGACCTTGCGCGTGTTAAGCGCACGTGATAACCACTACACTACGGAATCTGGCAACTAGCCAGCGACATGTTTTTGCCTTTTTCTCTAGCTACTTTTGTCTTGTATTGCTTTCCTTCGTCATAGGTTTCAAAATTCATTGGATTCCGTAGTGTAGCGGTTATCACGTGCGCTTCACACGCGCAAGGTCCCCGGTTCGAGCCCGGGCGGAATCATTGTTGAGTTGTTTGTTTTGTAATAGGCGTCAAACATTTGATTCACTGCGGCTTTTAAAAGCCTTGCCCTGTGTGAGGATCGAACTCACGACCTTCAGATTATGAGACTGACGCGCTGCCTACTGCGCTAACAAGGTACTGTGCCCTTATCCGATGCATTTCAGAAGAACGTTGTTATTACAATGTCTTCTTGCAAATGACTAAAATATTTGAAGTGCCGTTGCTTCCAAACGCCCAATAGGTGCTTCCGAAGCACAACTAACGGAACAGGTTCCACCGAGACTTGAACTCGGATCGCAGGATTCAGAGTCCTGAGAGCTAACCATTACACCATGGAACCTACAGAGGCTCTTTCGAGGTTCGCTTGGCGGAAACATCAATGATTCCGCCCGGCTCGAACCGGGGACCTTGCGGCGTGTTAAGCGCACGTGATAACCACTACACTACGGAATCTTGCAACTAGCAAACGACATGTTTTTGCCTTTTTCTTTAGTTACTTTTATCTTGTATTGCTTTCCTTCGTCATAGGTTTCAAAATTCATTGGATTCCGTAGTGTAGCGGTTATCACGTGCGCTTCACACGCGCAAGGTCCCCGGTTCGAGCCCGGGCGAATCATTGTTGAGTTGCTTGTTTTGTAATAGGCGTCAAACATTTGATTCACTGCGGCTTTTAAAAGCCTTGCCTGTGTGAGGATCGAACTCACCACCTTCAGATTATGAGACTGACGCGCTGCCTCCTGAGCTAACAGGCACTGTGCCCTAATCCGATGCATTTCAGAAGGACGTTGTTATCACAATGTCTTCTTGCAAAATGACTAAAATATTTGAAGTGCCGTTGCTTCCAAACGTCCAATAGGTGCTTCCGAGGCACAACTAACTGCACAGGTTCACCGAGACTTGAACTCGGATCGCAGGATTCAGAGTCCTGAGTGCTAACCATTACACCATGGAACCTACAGAGGCTCTTCCGAGGTTTGCTTCGCGGAAACATCAATGATTCCGCCCGGGCTCGAACCGGGGACCTTGCGCATGTTAAGCGCACGTGATAACCACTACACTACGGAATCTGGCAACTAGCAAGCGACATGTTTTTGCCTTTTTCTCTAGCTACTTTTGTCTTGTATTGCTTCCTTCGTCATAGGTTTCAAAATTCATTGGATTCCGTAGTGTAGCGGTTATCACGTGCGCTTCACACGCGCAAGGTCCCCGGTTCGAGCCCGGGCGGAATCATTGTTGAGTTGCTTGTTTTGTAATAGGCGTCAAACATTTGATTCATTGCGGCTTTTAAAAGCCTTGCCCTGTGTGAGGATCGAACTCACGACCTTCAGATTATGAGACTGACGCGCTTCCTACTGCGCTAACAAGGCACTGCGCCCTTATCCGATGCATTTCAGAAGAACGTTGTTATTACAATGTCTTTTTGCAAATGACTAAAATATTTGAAGTGCCGTTGCTTCCAAACGCCCAATAGTGCTTCCGAGGCACAACTAACTGCACAGGTTCCACCGAGACTTGAACTCCGATCGCAGGATTCAGAGTCCTGAGTGCTAACCATTACACCATGGAACCTACGGAGGCTCTTTCGAGGTTCGCTTCGCGGAAACATCAATGATTCCGCCGGGCTTAAACCGGGGACCTTGCGCGTGTTAAGCGCACGTGATAACCACTACACTACGGAATCTGGCCATTAGCAAGCAACATGTTTTTGCCTTTTTTCTCTAGCTAACTTTTGTCTTGTATTGCTTTCTTTCGTCATAGGTTTCAAAATTCATTGGATTCCGTAGTGTAGCGGTTATCACGTGCGCTTTACACGCGCAATGTCCACGGTTCGAGCCCGGGCGGAATCATTGTTGAGTTGCTTGTTTTGTAATAGCGTCAAACATTTGATTCACTGCGGCTTTTAAAAGCCTTGCCCTGTGTGAGGATCGAACTCACGACCTTCAGATTATGAGATTGACGCGTTGCCTACTGCGCTAACAAGGCACTGTGCCCTAATCCGATGCATTTCAGAAGAACGTTGTTATCACAATGTCTTCTTGCAAAATGACTAAAATATTTGAAGTGCCGTTTGCTTCCAAACGCCCAATAGGTGCTTCCGAGGCACAACTAACTGCACAGGTTCCACCGAGACTTGAACTCGGATCGCAGGATTCAGAGTCCTGAGTGCTAACCATTACACCATGGAACCTACAGAGGCTCTTCCGAGGTTCGCTTCGCGGAAACATCAATGATTTCGCCCGGGCTCGAACCGGGGACCTTGCGCATGTTAAGCGCACGTGATAACCACTACACTAACGGAATCTGGCAACTAGCAAGCGACATGTTTTTGCCTTTTTCTCTAGCTACTTTTGTCTTGTATTGCTTTCCTTCGTCATAGGTTTCAAAATTCAATGGATTCCGTAGTGTAGCGGTTATCACGTGCGCTTCACACGCGCAAGGTCCCCGGTTCGAACCCGGGCGGAATCATTGTTGAGTTGCTTGTTTTGTAATAGGCGTCAAAGATTTGATTCACTGCGGCTTTTAAAAGCCTTGCCCTGTGTGAGGATCGAACTCACGACATTCAGATTATGAGACTGACGCGCTGCCTACTGCGCTAACAAGGCACTGTGCCCTTATCCGATGCATTTCAGAGAAACGTTGTTATTACAATGTCTTCTTGCAAATGACTAAAATATTTGAAGTGCCGTTGCTTCCAAACGCCCAAGAGGTGCTTCCGAGGCACAACTAACGGAACAGGTTCCACCGAGACTTGAACTCGGATCGCAGGATTCAGAGTCCTGAGTGCTAACCATTACACCATGGAACCTACAGAGGCTCTTTCGAGGTTCGCTTCGCGGAAACATCAATGATTCCGCCCGGGCTCGAACCGGGGACCTTGCGCGTGTTAAGCTCACGTGATAACCACTACACTACGGAATCTGGCAACTAGCCAGCGACATGTTTTTGCCTTTTTCTCTAGCTACTTTTGTCTTGTATTGCTTTCCTTCGTCATAGGTTTCAAAATTCATTGATTCCGTAGTGTAGCGGTTATCACGTGCGCTTCACACGCGCAAGGTCCCGGTTCGAGCCCGGGCGGAATCATTGTTGAGTTGCTTGTTTTGTAATAAGCGTCAAACATTTGATTCACTGCGGTTTTAAAAGCCTTGCCCTGTGTGAGGATCGAACTCACGACCTTCAGATTATGAGACTGACGCGCTGCCTACTGCGCTAACAAGGCACTGTGCTCTTATCCGATGCATTTCAGAAGAACGTTGTTATCACAATGTCTTCTTGCAAATGGGTAAAATATTTGAAGTGCCGTTGCTTCCAAACGCCCAATAGGTGCTTCCGAGGCACAACTAACGGAACAGGTTCCACCGAGACTTGAACTCGGATCGCAGGATTCAGAGTCCTGAGTGCTAACCATTACACCATGGAACCTACAGAGGCTCTTCCGAGGTTCGCTTCGCGGAAACATCAATGATTCCGCCCGGGGTCTAACCGGGGACCTTGCGCGTGTTAAGCGCACGTGATAACCACTACACTACGGAATCTGGCAACTAGCCAGCGACATGTTTTTGCCTTTTTCTGTAGCTACTTTTGTCTTGTATTGCTTTCCTCGTCATAGGTTTCAAAATTCATTGGATTCCGTAGTGTAGCGGTTATCACGTGCGCTTCACACGCGCAAGGTCCCCGGTTTGAGCCCGGGCGAATCATTTGAGTTGCTTGTTTTGTAATAGGCGTCAAACATTTGATTCACTGCGGCTTTTAAAAAGCCTTGCCCTGTGTGAGGATCGAACTCACGACCTTCAGATTATGAGACTGACGCGCTGCCTACTGCGCTAACAAGGTACTGTGCCCTTATCCGATGCATTTCAGAAGAACGTTGTTATTACAATGTCTTCTTGCAAATGACTAAAATATTTGAAGTGCCGTTGCTTCCAAACGCCCAATAGGTGCTTCCGAGGCACAACTAACGGAACAGGTTCCACCGAGACTTGAACTCGGATCGCAAGATTCAGAGTCCTGAGTGCTAACCATTACACCATAGAACCTACAGAGGCTCTTTCGAGGTTCGCTTCGCGGAAACATCAATGATTCCGCCCGGGCTCGAACCGGGGACCTTGCGCGTGTTAAGCGCACGTGATAACCACTACACTACGGAATCTTGCAACTAGCAAACGACATGTTTTTGCCTTTTTTTTTAGTTACTTTTGTCTTGTATTGCTTTCCTTCGTCATAGTTTCAAAATTCATTGGATTCCGTAGTGTAGCGGTTATCACGTGCGCTTCACACGCGCAAGGTCCCCGGTTCGAGCCCGGGCGGAATCATTGCTGAGTTGCTTGTTTTGTAATAGGCGTCAAACATTTGATTCACTGCGGCTTTTAAAAGCCTTGCCCTGTGTGAGGATCGAACTCACGACCTTCAGATTATGAGACTGACGCGCTGCCTCCTGCGCTAACAAGGCACTGTGCCCTAATCCGATGCATTTCAGAAGAACGTTGTTATCACAATGTCTTCTTGCAAATGACTAAAATATTTGAAGTGCCGTTGCTTCCAAACGCCCAATAGGTGC
>NC_079881.1:33225657-33314500 GCF_029227915.1 Hydractinia symbiolongicarpus
GCGTCTCATCAAATATGAAAACATTTTAGAAAACTACAAGTCTCATGGGCTTTAGTGGTGAAATAATAATTTAAAAAATCGTTCGGGAAATGAGTTTACTCCCTGGGTACTTTCTTTGTATACTTTTGACTATACGGGCCGAGTCCGGGGTTTACGGGAAATGGCGGGTTTTCGTTTGCCGGCGATTAAACACCTTTTATTCAGCGTCTCATCAAAAATGAAAACATTTTTGAAAACTACAAGTCTCATGCGTTTTAGTGGTGAAAAGATAATTTAAAAAATCGTTTTGGAAATGAGTTTACTCACAGGGTACTTTCTTTGTATACATTCGACTATACGGGCCAACCCGGGATTTACGGGAAATCGCAGGTTTTCGTTTGACGGCGATTAAACCACTTTCACTAAGCGTCTTATCAAAAATGAAAACATTTCTGAAAACTACAAGTCTCGTGCGTTTTAGTGGTGAAAAAATAATTTAAAAAAAAGTTCGGGAAATGAGTTTACTCCCTGGGTACTTTCTTTGTATACTTTTGACTATACGGGCCGAATCCGGGATTTACGGGAAATCGCGGGTTTTCGTTTACCGGCGATTAAACTTCTTTTATTCAGCGTCTCATCAAAAATGAAAACATTTTTGAAAACTACAAGTCTCATGGGCTTTAGTGGTGAAATAATAATTTAAAAAATCGTTCGGGAAATGAGTTTACTCCCTGGGTACTTTCTTTGTATACATTTGAATATACGGGCCGAGTCGGAGATTTACGGGAAGTCGCGGGTTTTCGTTTGCCGGCGATTAAACTTCTTTTATTCAGCGTCTCATCAAAATAGAAAACATTTTTAAAAAATACAAGTCTCATGGGTTTTTAGTGGTTAAATAATAATTTAAAAAATCGTTCGGGAAATGAGTTTACTCCCTGGGTACTTTCTTTGTATACATTCGACTATACGGGCCAAGCCCGGGATGTACGGGAAATCGCGGGTTTCGTTTGCCGGCGATTGAACCACTTTCATTAAGCGTCTCATCAAAAATGAAAACATTTCTGAAAACTACAAGTCTCATGCGTTTTAGTGGTGAAAAAATAATTTAAAAAATCGTTCGGGAAATGAGTTTACTCCCTGGGTACCTTCTTTGTATACTTTTGACTATACGGGCCGAATCCGATATTTACGGCAAATCGAGGGTTTTCGTTTGCCGGCGATTAAACTTCTTTTATTCAGCGTCTCATAAAAAATGAAAGCATTTTTGAAAACTACAAGTCTCATGGGCTTTAGTGGTGAAATAATAATTTAAAAAATCGTTCGGGAATTGAGTTTACTCCCTGGGTACTTTCTTTGTATACATTCGACTATACGGGCCAAGCCCGGGATGTACGGGAAATCGCGGGTTTCGTTTGCCGGCGATTAAACAACTTTCATTAAGCGTCTCATCAAAAATGAAAACATTTCTGAAAACTACAAGTCTCATGCGTTTTAGTGGTAAAAAGATAATTTAAAAAATCTTTCGGGAAATGAGTTTACTCCCTGGGTACTTTCTTTGTGTACTTTTGACTATAGGGGCCGAGTCCGGGATTTACGGGAAATCGCGGGTTTTCGTTTGCCGGCGATTAAACCACTTTCACTAAGCGTCTCATCAAAAATGAAAACATTTCTGAAAACTACAAGTCTCATGCGTTTTAGTGGTGAAAAAATATATTAAAAAATCGTTCGGGAAATGTGCTTACTCCCTGGGTACTTTCTTTGTATACTTTCGACTATACGGGCCGAGTCCGGGGTTTACGGGAAATCGCTGGTTTTCGTTTGTCGGCGATTAAACTTCTTTTATTCAGCGTCTCATCAAAAATGAAAACATTTTTGAAAACTGCAAGTCTCATGCGTTTTAGTGGTGAAAAGATAATTTAAAAAATCGTTTTGGAAATGAGTTTACTCACAGGGTACTTTCTTTGTATACATTCGAATATACGGGCCAAGCCCGGGATGTACGGGAAATCGCGAGTTTTCGTTTGTCGGCGATTAAACCACTTTCATTAAGCGTCTCATCAAAAATGAAAACATTTCTGAAAACTACAAGTCTCATGCGTTTTAGTGATGAAATAATAATTTAAAAAATCGTTCGGGAAATGAGTTTACTCCCAGGGTACTTTCGTTGTATACTTTTGACTATACGGGCCGAGTCCGGGGTTTACGGGAAATGGCGGGTTTTCGTTTGCCGGCGATTAAACCACTTTCACTAAGCGTCTCATCAAAAATGAAAACATTTCTGAAAACTACAAGTCTCATGCGTTTTAGTGGTGAAAAAATAATTTAAAAAATCCTTCGGGAAATGTGCTTACTCCCTGGGTACTTTCTTTGTATACTTTCGACTATACGGGCCGAGACCGGGGTTTACGGGAAATCGCAGGTTTTCGTTTGTCGGCGATTAAACTTCTTTTATTCAGCGTCTCATCAAAAATGAAAACATTTTTGAAAACTGCAAGTCTCATGCGTTTTAGTGGTGAAAAGATAATTTAAAAAATCGTTTTGGAAATGAGTTAACTCACAGGGTACTTTCTTTGTATACATTCGACTATACGGGCCAAGCCCGGGATGTACGGGAAATCGCGAGTTTTCGTTTGTCGGCGATTAAACCACTTTCATTAAGCGTCTCATCAAAAATGAAAACATTTCTGAAAACTACAAGTCTCATGCGTTTTAGTGATGAAATAATAATTTAAAAAATCGTTCGGGAAATGAGTTTACTCCCAGGGTACTTTCGTTGTATACTTTTGACTATACGGGCCGAGTCCGGGGTTTACGGGAAATGGCGGGTTTTCGTTTGCCGGCGATTAAACTTCTTTTATTCAGCGTCTCATCAAAAATGAAAACATTTTTGAAAACTACAAGTCTCATGCGTTTCAGTGATGAAAAGATAATTTTAAAAATCGTTTTGGAAATGAGTTTACTCACAGGGTACTTTCTTTGTATACATTCGACTATACGGGCCAACCCGGGATTTACGGGAAATCGCGGAATTTCGTTTGCCGGCGATTAAACCACTTTCACTAAGCGTCTTTTTAAAAATGAAAACATTTCTGAAAACTACAAGTCTCGTGCGTTTTAGTGGTGAAAAAATAATTTAAAAAATCGTTCGGGAAATGAGTTTACTCCCTGGGTACTTTCTTTGTATACTTTTGACTATACGGGCCGAGTCGGAGATTTACGGGAAGTCGCGGGTTTTTGTTTGCGGCGATTAAACTTCTTTTATTCAGCGTCTCATCAAAAATGAAAACATTTTTAAAAACTACAAGTCTCATGGGCTTTAGTGGTTAAATAATAATTTAAAAAATCGTTCGGAAATGAGTTTACTTCCTGGGTACTTTCTTTGTATACATTCGACTATACGGGCCAGGCCCGGGATGTACGGGAAATCGCGGGTTTTGTTTGCCGGCGATTAAACCACTTTCATTAATCGTCTCATCAAAAAAGAAAACATTTTTGAAAAATACAAGTCGCATGCGTTTTAGTGGTGAAATAATAAATTAAAAAATCGTTCGGGAAGTGAGTTTACTCCCAGGGTACTTTCTTTGTATACTTTTGACTATACGGGCCGAGTCCGGGGTTTACGGGAAATGGCGGGTTTTCGTTTGTCGGCGATTAAACTTCTTTTATTCAGCGTCTCATCAAAAATGAAAACATTTTTGAAAACTACAAGTCTCATGCGTTTTAGTGGTGAAAAGATAATTTAAAAAATCGTTTTGGAAATGAGTTTACTCACAGGGTACTTTCTTTGTATACATTCGACTATACGGGCCAAGCCCGGGATTTACGGGAAATCGCGGGTTTTCGTTTGCCGGCGATTAAACCACTTTCATTAGGCGTCATATCAAAAATGAAAACATTTCTGAAAACTACAAGTCTCATGCGTTTTAGTGGTGAAAAAATAATTTAAAAAATCGTTCGGGAAATGAGTTTAATCGCTGGGTACCTTCTTCGTATACTTTTGACTATACGGGCCGAATCCGGGATTTACGGGAAATGGCGGGTTTTCGTTTGCCGGCGATTAAACTTCATTTATTCAGCGTCTCATCAAAAATGAAAACATTTTTGAAAACTACAAGTCTCATGGGCTTTAGTGGTGAAATAATAATTTAAAAAATCGTTTGGAAAATGAGTTTACTCCCTGGGTACTTTCTTTGTATACTTTTGACTATACGGTCCGAGTCCGGGGTTTACGGGAAATGGCGGGTTTTCGTTTGCCGGCGATTAAACTCCTTTTATTCAGCGTCTCATCAAAAATGAAAACATTTTTCAAAGCTACAAGTCTCATGCGCTTTAGTGGTGAAAAGATAATTCAAAAAATCGTTTTGGAAATGAGTTTACTCACAGGGTACTTTCTTTGTATGCATTCGACTATACGGGCCAAGCCCCGGATTTACGGGAAATCGCGGAATTTCGTTTGCCGGCGATTAAACCACTTTCACTAAGCGTCTCATCAAAATTGAAAATATTTCTGAAAACTACATGTCTCATGCGTTTTAGTGGTAAAAAAAAAAAAAATTTAAAAAATCTTTCGGGAAATGAGTTTAATACCTGGGTACTTTCTTTGTATACTTTTGACTATACGGGCCGAATCCGGCATTTACGGGAAATCGCGGGTTTTCGTTTGCCGGCGATTAAACTTCATTTATTCAGCGTCTCATCAAAAATGAAAACATTTTTGAAAACTACAAGTCTCATGGGCTTTAGTGGTGAAATAATAATTTAAAAAATCGTTCGGGAAATGAGTTTACTCCCTGGGTACTTTCTTTGTATACTTTTGACTATACGGGCGAGTCCGGGGTTTACGGGAAATCGCGGGTTTTCGTTTGCCGGCGATTAAACTCCTTTTATTCAGCGTCTCATCAAAAATGAAAACATTTTTGAAAACTACAAGTCTCATGCGCTTTAGTGGTGAAAAGATAATTTAAAAAATCGTTTTGGAAATGAGTTTACTCACAGGGTACTTTCTTTGTATACATTCGACTATACGGGCCAAACCCGGGATTTACGGGAAATCGCGGAATTTCGTTTGCCGGCGAATAAACCACTTTCACTAAGCGTCTCATCAAAAATGAAAACATTTCTGAAAATTACAAGTCTCATGCGTTTTAGTGGTGAAAAAATAGTTTAAAAAATCGTTCGGGAAATGGGTTTACTCCCTGGGTACTTTCTTTGTATACTTTTGACTATACGGGCCGAGTTGGAGATTTACGGGAAGTCGCGGGTTTTCGTTTGCCGGCGATTAAACTTCTTTTATTCAGCGTCTCATCAAAAATGAAAACATTTTTAAAAACTACAAGTCTCATGGGCTTTAGTGGTTAAATAATAATTTAAAAAATCGTTCGGGAAATTAGTTTACTCCCTGGGTACTTTCTTTGTATACATTCGACTATACGGGCCAAGCACGGGATGTACGGGAAATCGCGTGTTTCGTTTGTCGGCGAATAAACCACTTTCATTAAGCGTCTCATCAAAAATGAAAACATTTCTGAAAACTACAAGTCTCATGCGTTTTAGTGAAGAAAAAATAATTTAAAAAATCGTTCGGGAAATGAGTTTACTCCCTGGGTACTTTCTTTGTATACTTTTGACTATACGGGCCGAGTCGGAGATTTACGGGAAGTCGCGGGTTTTTGTTTGCGGCGATTAAACCACTTTCACTAAGCGTCTTTTTAAAAATGAAAACATTTCTGAAAACTACAAGTCTCGTGCGTTTTAGTGGTGAAAAAATAATTTAAAAAATCGTTCGGGAAATGAGTTTACTCCCTGGGTACTTTCTTTGTATACTTTTGACTATACGGGCCGAGTCGGAGATTTACGGGAAGTCGCGGGTTTTTGTTTGCGGCGATTAAACTTCTTTTATTCAGCGTCTCATCAAAAATGAAAACATTTTTAAAAACTACAAGTCTCATGGGCTTTAGTGGTTAAATAATAATTTAAAAAATCGTTCGGAAATGAGTTTACTTCCTGGGTACTTTCTTTGTATACATTCGACTATACGGGCCAGGCCCGGGATGTACGGGAAATCGCGGGTTTTGTTTGCCGGCGATTAAACCACTTTCATTAATCGTCTCATCAAAAAAGAAAACATTTTTGAAAAATACAAGTCGCATGCGTTTTAGTGGTGAAATAATAAATTAAAAAATCGTTCGGGAAGTGAGTTTACTCCCAGGGTACTTTCTTTGTATACTTTTGACTATACGGGCCGAGTCCGGGGTTTACGGGAAATGGCGGGTTTTCGTTTGCCGGCGATTAAACTTCTTTTATTCAGCGTCTCATCAAAAATGAAAACATTTTTGAAAACTACAAGTCTCATGCGTTTTAGTGGTGAAAAGATAATTTAAAAAATCGTTTTGGAAATGAGTTTACTCACAGGGTACTTTCTTTGTATACATTCGACTATACGGGCCAAGCCCGGGATTTAAGGGAAATCGCGGGTTTTCGTTTGCCGGCGATTAAACCACTTTCATTAGGCGTCATATCAAAAATGAAAACATTTCTGAAAACTACAAGTCTCATGCGTTTTAGTGGTGAAAAAATAATTTAAAAAATCGTTCGGGAAATGAGTTTAATCGCTGGGTACCTTCTTCGTATACTTTTGACTATACGGGCCGAATCCGGGATTTACGGGAAATCGCGGGTTTTCGTTTGCCGGCGATTAAACTTCATTTATTCAGCGTCTCATCAAAAATGAAAACATTTTTGAAAACTACAAGTCTCATGGGCTTTAGTGGTGAAATAATAATTTAAAAAATCGTTTGGAAAATGAGTTTACTCCCTGGGTACTTTCTTTGTATACTTTTGACTATACGGTCCGAGTCCGGGGTTTACGGGAAATGGCGGGTTTTCGTTTGCCGGCGATTAAACTCCTTTTATTCAGCGTCTCATCAAAAATGAAAACATTTTTCAAAGCTACAAGTCTCATGCGCTTTAGTGGTGAAAAGATAATTCAAAAAATCGTTTTGGAAATGAGTTTACTCACAGGGTACTTTCTTTGTATGCATTCGACTATACGGGCCAAGCCCCGGATTTACGGGAAATCGCGGAATTTCGTTTGCCGGCGATTAAACCACTTTCACTAAGCGTCTCATCAAAATTGAAAATATTTCTGAAAACTACATGTCTCATGCGTTTTAGTGGTAAAAAAAAAAAAAATTTAAAAAATCTTTCGGGAAATGAGTTTAATACCTGGGTACTTTCTTTGTATACTTTTGACTATACGGGCCGAATCCGGCATTTACGGGAAATCGCGGGTTTTCGTTTGCCGGCGATTAAACTTCATTTATTCAGCGTCTCATCAAAAATGAAAACATTTTTGAAAACTACAAGTCTCATGGGCTTTAGTGGTGAAATAATAATTTAAAAAATCGTTCGGGAAATGAGTTTACTCCCTGGGTACTTTCTTTGTATACTTTTGACTATACGGGCGAGTCCGGGGTTTACGGGAAATCGCGGGTTTTCGTTTGCCGGCGATTAAACTCCTTTTATTCAGCGTCTCATCAAAAATGAAAACATTTTTGAAAACTACAAGTCTCATGCGCTTTAGTGGTGAAAAGATAATTTAAAAAATCGTTTTGGAAATGAGTTTACTCACAGGGTACTTTCTTTGTATACATTCGACTATACGGGCCAAACCCGGGATTTACGGGAAATCGCGGAATTTCGTTTGCCGGCGAATAAACCACTTTCACTAAGCGTCTCATCAAAAATGAAAACATTTCTGAAAATTACAAGTCTCATGCGTTTTAGTGGTGAAAAAATAGTTTAAAAAATCGTTCGGGAAATGGGTTTACTCCCTGGGTACTTTCTTTGTATACTTTTGACTATACGGGCCGAGTTGGAGATTTACGGGAAGTCGCGGGTTTTCGTTTGCCGGCGATTAAACTTCTTTTATTCAGCGTCTCATCAAAAATGAAAACATTTTTAAAAACTACAAGTCTCATGGGCTTTAGTGGTTAAATAATAATTTAAAAAATCGTTCGGGAAATTAGTTTACTCCCTGGGTACTTTCTTTGTATACATTCGACTATACGGGCCAAGCACGGGATGTACGGGAAATCGCGTGTTTCGTTTGTCGGCGAATAAACCACTTTCATTAAGCGTCTCATCAAAAATGAAAACATTTCTGAAAACTACAAGTCTCATGCGTTTTAGTGAAGAAAAAATAATTTAAAAAATCGTTCGGGAAATGAGTTTACTCCCAGGGTACTTTCTTTGTATACTTTTGACTATACGGGCGAGTCCGGGGTTTACGGGAAATCGCGGGTTTTCGTTTGCCGGCGATTAAACTCCTTTTATTCAGCGTCTCATCAAAAATGAAAACATTTTTGAAAACTACAAGTCTCATGCGCTTTAGTGGTGAAAAGATAATTTAAAAAATCGTTTTGGAAATGAGTTTACTCACAGGGTACTTTCTTTGTATACATTCGACTATACGGGCCAAACCCGGGATTTACGGGAAATCGCGGAATTTCGTTTGCCGGCGAATAAACCACTTTCACTAAGCGTCTCATCAAAAATGAAAACATTTCTGAAAATTACAAGTCTCATGCGTTTTAGTGGTGAAAAAATAGTTTAAAAAATCGTTCGGGAAATGGGTTTACTCCCTGGGTACTTTCTTTGTATACTTTTGACTATACGGGCCGAGTTGGAGATTTACGGGAAGTCGCGGGTTTTCGTTTGCCGGCGATTAAACTTCTTTTATTCAGCGTCTCATCAAAAATGAAAACATTTTTAAAAACTACAAGTCTCATGGGCTTTAGTGGTTAAATAATAATTTAAAAAATCGTTCGGGAAATTAGTTTACTCCCTGGGTACTTTCTTTGTATACATTCGACTATACGGGCCAAGCACGGGATGTACGGGAAATCGCGTGTTTCGTTTGTCGGCGAATAAACCACTTTCATTAAGCGTCTCATCAAAAATGAAAACATTTCTGAAAACTACAAGTCTCATGCGTTTTAGTGAAGAAAAAATAATTTAAAAAATCGTTCGGGAAATGAGTTTACTCCCTGTATACTTTCTTTGTATACTTTTGACTATACAGGCCGAGTCCGGGATTTACGGGAAGTCGCGGGTTTTCGTTTGCCGGCGATTAAACTTTTTTTATTCAGCGTCTCATCAAAAATGAAAATATTTTTGAAAACTACAAGTCTCATGCGTTTTAGTGGTGAAAAGATAATTTAAAAAATCGTTTTGGAAATGAGTTTACTCACAGGGTACTTTCTTTGTATACATTCGACTATACGGCCAAACCCGTGATTTACGGGAAATCGCGGGTTTTCGTTTGCCAGCGATTAAACCACTTTCATTAAGCGTCTCATCAAAAATGAAAACATTTCTGAAAACTACAAGTCTCATGCGTTTTAGTGGTGAAAAAATAATTTCAAAAATCGTACGGGAAATGAATTTACTCCCTGGCTACCTTCTTTGTATACTTTTGACTATACGGGCCGAGTCCGGCATTTACGGGAAATCGCGGGTTTTCGTTTGCCGGCGATTAAAATTCTTTTATTCAGCGTGTCATCAAAAGTGAAAACATTTTTAAAAACGGCAAGTCTCATGGGCTTTAGTGGTTAAATAATAATTTAAAAAATCGTTCGGGAAATGAGTTTACTCCCTTGGTACTTTCTTTGTATACTTTTGACTATACGGGTCGAGTCCAGGATATACGGGAAATCGCAGGTTTTCGTTTGCCGGCGATTAAACTTCTTTTATTCAGCGTCTCATCAAAAATGAAAACATTTTTGTAAACTACAAGTCTCATGCGTTTTAGTGGTGAAAAAATAATTTAAAAAATCGCTCGGGAGAAGAGTTTACTCCCTGGGTACTTTCTTTGTATACTTTTGACTATACGGGTCGAGTCCGGGGTTTACGGGAAATGGCGGGTTTTCGTTTGCCGGCGATTAAACTTCTTTTATTCAGCGTCTCATCAAAAATGAAAACATTTTTGAAAATACAAGTCTCATGCGTTTTAGTGGTGAAAAGATAATTTAAAAAATCGTTTTGGAAATGGGTTTACTCACCGGTTACTTTCTTTGTATGCATTCGACTATACAAGCCAAGCCCGGGATTTACGGGAAATCGCGGGTTTTCGTTTGCCGGCGATTAAACCACTTTCATTAAGCGTCTCATCAAAAATGAAAACATTTCTAAAAAGTACAAGTGTCATGCGTTTTAGTGGTGAAAAAATAATTTAAAAAATCGTTCGGGAAATGAGTTTACTCCCTGGTTACCTTCTTTGTATACTTTTGACTATACGGGCCGAGTCCGGGATTTACGGGAAATCGCGGGTTTTCGTTTGCCGGCGATTAAACTTCTTTTATTCAGCGTCTCATCAAAAATGAAAACATTTTTAAAAACTACAAGTCTCATGGGCTTTAGTGGTTAAATAATAATTTAAAAAATCGTTCGGGAAATGAGTTTACTCCCTTGGTACTTTCTTTGTATACTTTTGACTATACGGGTCGAGTCCAGGATATACGGGAAATCGCGGGTTTTCGTTTGCCGGCGATTAAACTTCTTTTATTCAGCGTCTCATCAAAAATGAAAACATTTTTAAAAACTACAAGTCTCATGGGCTTTAGTGGTTAAATAATAATTTAAAAAATCGTTCGGGAAATGAGTTTACTCCCTTGGTACTTTCTTTGTATACTTTTGACTATACGGGTCGAGTCCAGGATATACGGGAAATCGCAGGTTTTCGTTTGCCGGCGATTAAACTTCTTTTATTCAGCGTCTCATCAAAAATGAAAACATTTTTGTAAACTACAAGTCTCATGCGTTTTAGTGGTGAAAAAATAATTTAAAAAATCGCTCGGGAGAAGAGTTTACTCCCTGGGTACTTTCTTTGTATACTTTTGACTATACGGGTCGAGTCCGGGGTTTACGGGAAATGGCGGGTTTTCGTTTGCCGGCGATTAAACTTCTTTTATTCAGCGTCTCATCAAAAATGAAAACATTTTTGAAAACTACAAGTCTCATGCGTTTTAGTGGTGAAAAGATAATTTAAAAAATCGTTTTGGAAATGAGTTTACTCACAGGGTACTTTCTTTGTATACATTCGACTATACAAGCCAAGCCCGGGATTTACGGGAAATCGCGGGTTTTCGTTTGCCGGCGATTAAACCACTTTCATTAAGCGTCTCATCAAAAATGAAAACATTTCTGAAAACTACAAGTGTCATGCGTTTTAGTGGTGAAAAAATAATTTAAAAAATCGTTCGGGTAATGAGTTTACTCCCTGGTTACCTTCTTTGTATACTTTTGACTATACGGGCCCAGTCCGGGATTTACGGGAAATCGCGGGTTTTCGTTTGCCGGCGATTAAACTTCTTTTAGTCAGCGTCTCATCAAAAATGAAAACATTTTTAAAAACTAAAAGTCTCATGGGCTTTATTGGTGAAATAATAATTTAAAAAATCGTTAAGGAAATGATTTTACTCCCAGGGTACTTTCTTTGTACACTTTTGACTATACGGGCCGAGTCCAGGATTTACGGGAAATCGCTGGTTTTCGTTTGCCGGCGATTAAACTTCTTTTATTCAGCGTCTCATCAAAAATGAAAACATTTTTGAAAATACAAGTCTCATGCGTTTTAGTGGTGAAAAGATAATTTAAAAAATCGTTTTGGAAATGGGTTTACTCACCGGTTACTTTCTTTGTATACATTCGACTATACAAGCCAAGCCCGGGATTTACGGGAAATCGCGGGTTTTCGTTTGCCGGCGATTAAACCACTTTCATTAAGCGTCTCATCATAAATGAAAACATTTCTAAAAAGTACAAGTGTCATGCGTTTTAGTGGTGAAAAAATAATTTAAAAAATCGTTCGGGAAATGAGTTTACTCCCTGGTTACCTTCTTTGTATACTTTTGACTATACGGGCCGAGTCCGGGATTTACGGGAAATCGCGGGTTTTCGTTTGCCGGCGATTAAACTTCTTTTATTCAGCGTCTCATCAAAAATGAAAACATTTTTAAAAACTACAAGTCTCGTGGCCTTTAGTGGTGAAATAATAATTTAAAAAATCGTTCGGGAAATGAGTTTACTCCCTGGGTACTTTCTTTGTATACTTTTGACTATACGGGCTGAGTCCGGGGTTTACGGGAAATGGCGGGTTTTCGTTTGCCGGCGATTAAACTTCTTTTATTCAGCGTCTCATCAGAAATGAAAACATTTTTGAAAACTACAAGTCTCATGCGTTTTAGTGGTGAAAAGATAATTTAAAAAATCCTTTTGGAAATGAGTTTACTCCCTGGGTACTTTCTTTGTATACTTTTGTCTATACGGGCCGAGTCGGGGATTTACGGGAAGTCGCGGGTTTTCGTTTGCCGGCGATTAAACTTCTTTTATTCAGCGTCTCATCAAAAATGAAAACATTTTTGAAAACTACAAGTCTCATGTGCTTTAGTGGTGAAAAAATAATTTAAAAAATCGTTCGGGAAATGAGTTTACTCCCTGGGTACTTCCTTTGTATACTTTTGGCTATACGGGCCGAATCCGGGGTTTACGGAAAATGGCGGGTTTTCGTTTGCCGGCAATTAAACTCCTTTTATTCAGCGTCTCATCAAAAATGAAAACATTTTTGAAAACTACAAGTCTCATGCGTTTTAGTGGTGAAAAGATAATTTAAAAAATCGTTTTGGAAATGGGTTTACTCACCGGTTACTTTCTTTGTATACATTCGACTATACAAGCCAAGCCCGGGATTTACGGGAAATCGCGGGTTTTCGTTTGCCGGCGATTAAACCACTTTCATTAAGCGTCTCATCAAAAATGAAAACATTTCTAAAAAGTACAAGTGTTATGCGTTTTAGTGGTGAAAAAATAATTTAAAAAATCGTTCGGGAAATGAGTTTACTCCCTGGTTACCTTCTTTGTATGCTTTTGACTATACGGGCCGAGTCCGGGATTTACGGGAAATCGCGGGTTTTTGTTTGCCGGCGATTAAACTTCTTTCATTAAGCGTCTCATCAAAAATGAAAACATTTCTAAAAAGTACAAGTGTCATGCGTTTTAGTGGTGAAAAAATAATTTAAAAAATCGTTCAGGAAATGAGTTTACTCCCTGGTTACCTTCTTTGTATACTTTTGACTATACGGGCGGAGTCCGGGATTTACGGGAAATCGCGGGTTTTCGTTTGCCGGCGATTAAACTTCTTTTATTCAGCGTCTCATCAAAAATGAAAACATTTTTAAAAACTACAAGTCTCATGTGCTTTAGTGGTGAGAAAATAATTTAAAAAATCGTTCGGGAAATGAGTTTACTCCCTGGGTACTTCCTTTGTATACTTTTGGCTATACGGGCCGAATCCGGGGTTTACGGAAAATGGCGGGTTTTCGTTTGCCGGCAATTAAACTCCTTTTATTCAGCGTCTCATCAAAAATGAAAACATTTTTGAAAACTACAAGTCTCATGCGTTTTAGTGGTGAAAAGATAATTTAAAAAATCGTTTTGGAAATGGGTTTACTCACCGGTTACTTTCTTTGTATACATTCGACTATACAAGCCAAGCCCGGGATTTACGGGAAATCGCGGGTTTTCGTTTGCCGGCGATTAAACCACTTTCATTAAGCGTCTCATCAAAAATGAAAACATTTCTAAAAAGTACAAGTGTTATGCGTTTTAGTGGTGAAAAAATAATTTAAAAAATCGTTCGGGAAATGAGTTTACTCCCTGGTTACCTTCTTTGTATGCTTTTGACTATACGGGCCGAGTCCGGGATTTACGGGAAATCGCGGGTTTTTGTTTGCCGGCGATTAAACTTCTTTCATTAAGTGTCTCATCAAAAATGAAAACATTTCTAAAAAGTACAAGTGTCATGCGTTTTAGTGGTGAAAAAATAATTTAAAAAATCGTTCGGGAAATGAGTTTACTCCCTGGTTACCTTCTTTGTATACTTTTGACTATACGGGCCGAGTCCGGGATTTACGGGAAATCGCGGGTTTTCGTTTGCCGGCGATTAAACTTCTTTTATTCAGCGTCTCATCAAAAATGAAAACATTTTTAAAAACTACAAGTCTCGTGGCCTTTAGTGGTGAAATAATAATTTAAAAAATCGTTCGGGAAATGAGTTTACTCCCTGGGTACTTTCTTTGTATACTTTTGACTATACGGGCCGAGTCCGGGGTTTACGGGAAATGGCGGGTTTTCGTTTGCCGGCGATTAAACTTCTTTTATTCAGCGTCTCATCAGAAATGAAAACATTTTTGAAAACTACAAGTCTCATGCGTTTTAGTGGTGAAAAGATAATTTAAAAAATCCTTTTGGAAATGAGTTTACTCCCTGGGTACTTTCTTTGTATACTTTTGACTATACGGGCCGAGTCGGGGATTTACGGGAAGTCGCGGGTTTTCGTTTGCCGGCGATTAAACTTCTTTTATTCAGCGTCTCATCAAAAATGAAAACATTTTTGAAAACTACAAGTCTCATGTGCTTTAGTGGTGAAAAAATAATTTAAAAAATCGTTCGGGAAATGAGTTTACTCCCTGGGTACTTCCTTTGTATACTTTTGGCTATACGGGCCGAATCCGGGGTTTACGGAAAATGGCGGGTTTTCGTTTGCCGGCAATTAAACTCCTTTTATTCAGCGTCTCATCAAAAATGAAAACATTTTTGAAAACTACAAGTCTCATGCGTTTTAGTGGTGAAAAGATAATTTAAAAAATCGTTTTGGAAATGGGTTTACTCACCGGTTACTTTCTTTGTATACATTCGACTATACAAGCCAAGCCCGGGATTTACGGGAAATCGCGGGTTTTCGTTTGCCGGCGATTAAACCACTTTCATTAAGCGTCTCATCAAAAATGAAAACATTTCTAAAAAGTACAAGTGTTATGCGTTTTAGTCGTGAAAAAATAATTTAAAAAATCGTTCGGGAAATGAGTTTACTCCCTGGTTACCTTCTTTGTATACTTTTGACTATACGGGCCGAGTCCGGGATTTACGGGAAATGGCGGGTTTTCGTTTGCCGGCGATTAAACTTCTTTTATTCAGCGTCTCATCAGAAATGAAAACATTTTTGAAAACTACAAGTCTCATGCGTTTTAGTGGTGAAAAGATAATTTAAAAAATCGTTTTGGAAATGAGTTTACTCCCTGGGTACTTCCTTTGTATACTTTTGACTATACGGGCCGAGTCGGGAATTTACGGGAAGTCGCGGGTTTTTGTTTGCCGGCGGTTAAACTTCTTTTATTCAGCGTCTCATCAAAAATGAAAACATTTTTAAAAACTACAAGTCTCATGTGCTTTAGTGCTGAAAAAATAATTTAAAAAATCGTTCGGGAAATGAGTTTACTCCCTGGGTACTTCCTTTGTATACTTTTGGCTATACGGGCCGAGTCCGGGGTTTACGGAAAATGGCGGGTTTTCGTTTGCCGGCAATTAAACTCCTTTTATTCAGCGTCTCATCAAAAATGAAAACATTTTTGAAAACTACAAGTCTCATGCGTTTTAGTGGTGAAAAGATAATTTAAAAAATCGTTTTGGAAATGAGTTTACTCACAGGGTACTTTCTTTGTATACATTCGACTACACGGGCCAAGCCCGGGATTTACGGGAAATCGCAGGTTTTCGTTTGCCGGCGATTAAACCACTTTCATTAAGCATCTCATCAAAAATGAAAACATTTCTAAAAACTACAAGTGTCATGCGTTTTAGTGGTGAAAAAATAATTTAAAAAATCGTTCGGGAAATGAGTTTACTCCCTGGTTACCTTCTTTGTATACTTTTGACTATACGGGCCGAGTCCGGGATTTACGGGAATTCGCGGGTTTTTGTTTGCCGGCGATTAAACTTCTTTTATTTAGCGTCTCATCAAAAATGAAAACATTTTTAAAAACTACAAGTCTTTTGGGCTTTAGTGGTGAAATAATAATTAAAAAAATCGTTTTGGAAATGAGTTTACTCACAGGGTACTTTCTTTGTATACATTCGACTACACGGGCCAAGCCCGGGATTTACGGGAAATCGCGGGTTTTCGTTTGCCGGCGATTAAACCACTTTCATTAAGCGTCTCATCAAAAATGAAAACATTTCTAAAAACTACAAGTGTCATGCGTTTTAGTGGTGAAAAAATAATTTAAAAAATCGTTCAGGAAATGAGTTTACTCCCTGGTTACCTTCTTTGTATACTTTTGACTATACGGGCCGAGTCCGGGATTTACGGGAAATCGCGGGTTTTTGTTTGCCGGCGATTAAACTTCTTTTATTCAGCGTCTCATCAAAAATGAAAACATTTTTAAAAACTACAAGTCTCGTGGGCTTTAGTGGTGAAATAATAATTTAAAAAATCGTTCAGGAAATGAGTTTACTCCCTGGGTACTTTCTTTGTATACTTTTGACTATACGGGCCGAGTCCGGGGTTTACGGGAAATGGCGGGTTTTCGTTTGCCGGCGATTAAACTTCTTTTATTCAGCGTCTCATCAGAAATGAAAACATTTTTGAAAACTACAAGTCTCATGCGTTTTAGTGGTGAAAAGATAATTTAAAAAATCGTTTTGGAAATGAATTTACTCCCTGGGTACTTTCTTTGTATACTTTTTACTATACGGGCCGAGTCGGGGATTTACGGGAAGTCGCGGGTTTTCGTTTGCCGGCGATTAAACTTCTTTTATTCAGCGTCTCATCAAAAATGAAAACATTTTTAAAAACTACAAGTCTCATGGGCTTTAGTGGTGAATTAATAATTTAAAAAATCGTTCGGGAAATGAGTTTACTCCCAGGGTACTTTCTTTGTATACTTTTGACCATACGGGCCGAGTCCAGGATTTACGGGAAATCGCAGGTTTTTGTTTGCCGGCGATTAAACTTCTTTTATTCAGCGTCTTATCAAAAATGAAAACATTTTTGTAAACTACAAGTCTCATGCGTTTTAGTGGTGAAAAAATAATTTTAAAAATCATTCGGGAAAAGAGTTTACTCCCTGGGTACTTTCTTTGTATACTTTTGACTATACGGGCCGAGTCCGGGGTTTACGAGAAATGGCGGGTTTTCGTTTGCCGGCGATTAAACTTCTTTTATTCAGCGTCTCATCAAAAATGAAAACATTTTTGAAAACTACAAGCTCATGCGTTTTAGTGGTGAAAAGATAATTTAAAAAATCGTTTTGGAAATGGGTTTACTCACAGGTTACTTTCTTTGTATACATTCGACTATACAAGCCAAGCCCGGGATTTACGGGAAATCGCGGGTTTTCGTTTGCCGGCGATTAAACCACTTTTACTAAGCGTCTAATCAAAAATGATAACATTTCTGAAAACTACAAGTCTCATGCGTTTTAGTGGTGAAAAAATAATTTAAAAAATCGTTCGGGAAATGAGTTTACTCCCTGGGTACCTTCTTTTTATACTTTTGACTATACGGGCCGAATCCAGGATTTACGGGAAATCGCGGGTTTTCGTTTGCCGGCGATTAAAATTCTTTTATTCAGCGTCTCATCAAAAATGAAAACATTTTTGAATACTACAAGTCTCATGGGCTTTGGTGGTGAAATAATAATTTAAAAAATCGTTCGGGAAATGAGTTTACTCCCTGGGTACTTTCTTTGTATACTTTTGAATATACGGCCCGAGTCGGAAATTTACGGGAAGTCGCGGGTTTTCGTTTCCCGGCGATTAAACTTCTTTTATACAGCGTCTCATCAAAAATAAAAACATTTTTAAAAACTACAATTCTCATGCGTTTTTAGTGGTTAAATAATAATTTAAAAAATCTTTCGGGAAATGAGTTTACTCCCTGGGTACTTTCTTTGTATACATTCGACTATACGGGCCAAGCCCGGGATGTACGGGAAATCGCGGGTTTTCGTTTGCCGGCGATTAAACTTCTTTTATTCAGCGTTTCATCAAAAATGAAAACATTTTTTAATACTACAAGTCTCATGAGCTTTAGTTGTGAAATAATAATTTAAAAAATCGTTCGGGAAATGATTTTACTCCCTGGGTACTTTCTTTGTATACTTTTGAATATACGGGCCGAGTCTGAGATTTACGGGAAGTCGCGGGTTTTCGTTTGCCGGCGATTAAACTTCTTTTATTCAGCGTCTCATCAAAAATGAAAACATTTTTAAAAACTACAAGTCTCATGCGTTTTAGTGGTGAAAAAATAATTTAAAAAATCGCTCGGGAAAAGAGTTTACTCCCTGGGTACTTTGTTTGTATACTTTTGACTATACGGGCCGAGTCCGGGGTTTACGGGAAATGGCGGGTTTTCGTTTGCCGGCGATTAAACTTTTTTTATTCAGCGTCTCATCAAAAATGAAAACATTTTTGAAAACTACAAGTCTCATGCGTTTTAGTGGTGAAAAGATAATTTAAAAAATCGTTTTGGAAATGAGTTTACTCACAGGGTACTTTCTTTGTATACATTCGACTATACAAGCCAAGCCCGGGATTTACGGGAAATGGCGGGTTTTCGTTTGCCGGCGATTAAACTTTTTTTATTCAGCGTCTCATCAAAAACGAAAACATTTCTGAAAACTACAAGTCTCATGGGCTTTAGTGGTGAAATAATAATTTAAAAAATCGTTCGGGAAATGAGTTTACTCCCTGGGTACTTTCTTTGTATACTTTTGAATATACGGGCCGAGTCGGAAATTTACGGGAAGTCGCGGGTTTTCGTTTCCCGGCGATTAAACTTCTTTTATACAGCGTCTCATCAAAAATAAAAACATTTTTAAAAACTACAATTCTCATGGGTTTTTAGTGGTTAAATAATAATTTAAAAAATCTTTCGGGAAATGAGTTTACTCCCTGGGTACTTTCTTTGTATACATTCGACTATACGGGCCAAGCCCGGGATGTACGGGAAATCGCGGGTTTTCGTTTGCCGGCGATTAAACCACTTTCATTAAGCGTCTCATCAAAAATGAAAACATTTCTAAAAAGTACAAGTGTTATGCGTTTTAGTGGTTAAAAAATAATTTAAAAAATCGTTCGGGAAATGAGTTTACTCCCTGGTTACCTTCTTTGTATACTTTTGACTATACGGGCCGAGTCCGGGATTTACGGGAAATCGCGGGTTTTCGTTTGCCGGCGATTAAACTTCTTTTATTCAGCGTCTCATCAAAAATGAAAACATTTTTAAAAACTACAAGTCTCGTGGGCTTTAGTGGTGAAATAATAATTTAAAAAATCGTTCGGGAAATGAGTTTACTCCCTGGGTACTTTCTTTGTATACTTTTGAGTATACGGGCCGAGTCCAGGGTTTACGGGAAATGGCGGGTTTTCGTTTGCCGGCGATTAAACTTCTTTTATTCAGCGTCTCATCAGAAATGAAAACATTTTTGAAAACTACAAGTCTCATGCGTTTTAGTGGTGAAAAGATAATTTAAAAAATCGTTTTGGAAATGAGTTTACTCCCTGGGTACTTCCTTTGTATACTTTTGACTATACGGGCCGAGTCGGGGATTTACGGGAAGTCGCGGGTTTTCGTTTGCCGGCGATTAAACTTCTTTTATTCAGCGTCTCATCAAAAATGAAAACATTTTTAAAAACTACAAGTCTCATGTGCTTTAGTGCTGAAAAAATAATTTTAAAAATCGTTCGGGAAATGAGTTTACTCCCTGGGTACTTCCTTTGTATACTTTTGGCTATACGGGCCGAGTCCGGGGTTTACGGAAAATGGCGGGTTTTCGTTTGCCGGCAATTAAACTCCTTTTATTTAGCGTCTCATCAAAAATGAAAACATTTTTGAAAACTACAAGTCTCATGCGTTTTAGTGGTGAAAAGATAATTTAAAAAATCGTTTTGGAAATGAGTTTACTCACAGGGTACTTTCTTTGTATACATTCGACTACACGGGCCAAGCCCGGGATTTACGGGAAATCGCGGGTTTTCGTTTGCCGGCGATTAAACCACTTTCATTAAGCGTCTCATCAAAAATGAAAACATTTCTGAAAACTACAAGTCTCATGCGTTTTAGTGATGAAAAAATAATTTAAAAAATCGTTCGGGAAATGAGTTTACTCCCTGGTTACCTTCTTTGTATACTTTTGACTATACGGGCCAAGTCCGGGATTTACGGGAAATCGCGGGTTTTCGTTTGCCGGCGATTAAACTTCTTTTATTCAGCGTCTCATCAAAAATGAAAACATTTTTAAAAACTACAAGTCTCATGGGCTTTAGTGGTGAAATAATAATTTAAAAAATCGTTCGGGAAATGAGTTTACTCCCTGGGTACTTCCTTTGTATACTTTTGGCTATACGGGCCGAATCCGGGGTTTACGGAAAATGGCGGGTTTTCGTTTGCCGGCAATTAAACTCCTTTTATTCAGCGTCTCATCAAAAATGAAAACATTTTTGAAAACTACAAGTCTCATGCGTTTTAGTGGTGAAAAGATCATTTAAAAAATCGTTTTGGAAATGGGTTTACTCACCGGTTACTTTCTTTGTATACATTCGACTATACAAGCCAAGCCCGGGATTTACGGGAAATCGCGGGTTTTCGTTTGCCGGCTATTAAACCACTTTCATTAAGCGTCTCATCAAAAATGAAAACATTTCTAAAAAGTACAAGTGTTATGCGTTTTAGTGGTGAAAAAATAATTTAAAAAATCGTTCGGGAAATGAGTTTACTCCCTAGTTACCTTCTTTGTATACTTTTGACTATACGGGCCGAGTCCGGGATTTACGGGAAATCGCGGGTTTTCGTTTGCCGGCGATTAAACTTCTTTTATTCAGCGTCTCATCAAAAATGAAAACATTTTTAAAAACTACAAGTCTCGTGGGCTTTAGTGGTGAAATAATAATTTAAAAAATCGTTCGGGAAATGAGTTTACTCCCTGGGTACTTTCTTTGTATACTTTTGACTATACGGGTCGAGTCCAGGGTTTACGGGAAATGGCGGGTTTTCGTTTGCCGGCGATTAAACTTCTTTTATTCAGCGTCTCACCAGAAATGAAAACATTTATGAAAACTACAAGTCTCATGCGTTTTAGTGGTGAAAAGATAATTTAAAAAATCGTTTTGGAAATGAGTTTACTCCCTGGGTACTTCCTTTGTATACTTTTGACTATACGGGCCGAGTCGGGGATTTACGGGAAGTCGCGGGTTTTCGTTTGCCGGCGATTAAACTTCTTTTATTCAGCGTCTCATCAAAAATGAAAACATTTTTAAAAACTACAAGTCTCATGTGCTTTAGTGCTGAAAAAATAATTTAAAAAATCGTTCGGGAAATGAGTTTACTCCCTGGGTACTTCCTTTGTATACTTTTGGCTATGCGGGCCGAGTCCGGGGTTTACGGAAAATGGCGGGTTTTCGTTTGCCGGCAATTAATCTCCTTTTATTCAGCGTCTCATCAAAAATGAAAACATTTTTGAAAACTACAAGTCTCATGCGTTTTAGTGGTGAAAAGATAATTTAAAAAATCGTTTTGGAAATGAGTTTACTCACAGGGTACTTTCTTTGTATACATTCGACTACACGGGCCAAGCCCGGGATTTACGGGAAATCGCGGGTTTTCGTTTGCCGGCGATTAAACCACTTTCATTAAGCGTCTCATCAAAAATGAAAACATTTCTGAAAACTACAAGTCTCATGCGTTTTAGTGATGAAAAAGTAATTTAAAAAATCGTTCGGGAAATGAGTTTACTCCCTGGGTACTTCCTTTGTATACTTTTGACTATACGGGCCGAGTCCGGGATTTACGGGAAATCGCGGGTTTTCGTTTGCCGGCGATTAAACTTCTTTTATTCAGCGTCTCATCAAAAATGAAAACATTTTTAAAAACTACAAGTCTCGTGGGCTTTAGTGGTGAAATAATAATTTAAAAAATCGTTCGGGAAATGAGTTTACTCCCTGGGTACTTTCTTTGTATACTTTTGACTATACGGGCCGAGTCCAGGGTTTACGGGAAATGGCGGGTTTTCGTTTGCCGGCGATTAAACTTCTTTTATTCAGCGTCTCATCAAAAATGAAAACATTTTTAAAAACTACAAGTCTCATGTGCTTTAGTGCTGAAAAAATAATTTAAAAAATCGTTCGGGAAATGAGTTTACTCCCTGGGTACTTCCTTTGTATACTTTTGGCTATACGGGCCGAGTCCGGGGTTTACGGAAAATGGCGGGTTTTCGTTTGCCGGCAATTAAACTCCTTTTATTCAGCGTCTCATCAAAAATGAAAACATTTCTGAAAACTACAAGTCTCATGCGTTTTAGTGATGAAAAAATAATTTAAAAAATCGTTCGGGAAATGAGTTTACTCCCTGGTTACCTTCTTTGTATACTTTTGACTATACGGGCCGAGTCCGGGATTTACGGGAAATCGCGGGTTTTCGTTTGCCGGCGATTAAACTTCTTTTATTCAGCGTCTCATCAAAAATGAAAACATTTTTAAAAACTACAAGTCTCATGGGCTTTAGTGGTGAAATAATAATTTAAAAAATCGTTCGGGAAATGAGTTTACTCCCTGGGTACTTCCTTTGTATACTTTTGGCTATACGGGGCGAATCCGGGGTTTACGGAAAATGGCGGGTTTTCGTTTGCCGGCAATTAAACTCCTTTTATTCAGCGTCTCATCAAAAATGAAAACATTTTTGAAAACTACAAGTCTCATGCGTTTTAGTGGTGAAAAGATAATTTAAAAAATCGTTTTGGAAATGGGTTTACTCACCGGTTACTTTCTTTGTATACATTCGACTATACAAGCCAAGCCCGGGATTTACGGGAAATCGCGGGTTTTCGTTTGCTGGCGATTAAACCACTTTCATTAAGCGTCTCATCAAAAATGAAAACATTTCTAAAAAGTACAAGTGTTATGCGTTTTAGTGGTGAAAAAATAATTTAAAAAATCGTTCGGGAAATGAGTTTACTCCCTGGTTACCTTCTTTGTATACTTTTGACTATACGGGCCGAGTCCGGGATTTACGGGAAATCGCGGGTTTTCGTTTGCCGGCGATTAAACTTCTTTTATTCAGCGTCTCATCAAAAATGAAAGCATTTTTAAAAACTACAAGTCTCATGGGCTTTAGTGGTGAAATAATAATTTAAAAAATCGTTCGGAAAATGAGTTTACTCCCAGGGTACTTTCTTTGTATACTTTTGACTATACGGGCCGAGTCCAGGATTTACGGGAAATCGCAGGTTTTCGTTTGCCGGCGATTAAACTTCTTTTATTCAGCGTCTCATCAAAAACGAAAACATTTTTGTAAACTACAAGTCTCATGCGTTTTAGTGGTGAAAAATAATTTAAAAAATCGCTCGGGAAAAGAGTTTACTCCCTGGGTACTTTCTTTGTATACTTTTGACTATACGGGCCGAGTCCGGGGTTTACGGGAAATGGCGGGTTTTCGTTTGCCGGCGATTAAACTTCTTTTATTCAGCGTCTCATCAAAAATGAAAACATTTTTAAAAACTACAAGTCTCATGCGTTTTAGTGGTCAAAAGATAATTTAAAAAATCGTTTTGGAAATGAGTTTACTCACAGGGTACTTTCTTTGTATACATTCGACTATACAAGCCAAGCCCAGGATTTACGGGAAATCAAGGGTTTTCGTTTGCCGGCGATTAAACTTTTTTTATTCAGCGTCTCATCAAAAATGAAAACATTTCTGAAAACTACAAGTGTCATGCGTTTTAGTGGTGAAAAAATAATTTAAAAAATCGTTCGGGAAATGAGTTTACTCCCTGGTTACCTTCTTTTTATACTTTTGACTATACGGGCCGAGTCCGGGATTTACGGGAAATCGCGGGTTTTCGTTTGCCGGCGATTAAACTTCTTTTATTCAGCGTCTCATCAAAAATGAAAACATTTTTAAAAACTACAAGTCTCATGGGCTTTAGTGGTGAAATAATAATTTAAAAAATCGTTCGGGAAATGAGTTTACTCCCAGGGTACTTTCTTTGTATACTTTTGACTATACGGGCCGAGTCCAGAATTTACGGGAAATCGCAGGTTTTTGTTTGCCGGCGATTAAACTTCTTTTATTCAGCGTCTCATCAAAAATGAAAACATTTTTGTAAACTACAAGTCTCATGCGTTTTAGTGGTGAAAACTAATTTAAAAAATCGCTCGGGAAAAGAGTTTACTCCCTGGGTACTTTCTTTGTATACTTTTGACTATACGGGCCGAGTCCGGGGTTTACGGGAAATGGCGGGTTTTCGTTTGCCGGCGATTAAACTTCTTTTATTCAGCGTCTCATCAAAAATGAAAACATTTTTAAAAACTACAAGTCTCATGCGTTTTAGTGGTGAAAAGATAATTTAAAAAATCGTTTTGGAAATGAGTTTACTCACAGGGTACTTTCTTTGTATACATTCGACTATACAAGCCAAGCCCGGGATTTACGGGAAATCGCGGGTTTTCGTTTGCCGGCGATTAAACTTTTTTTATTCAGCGTCTCATCAAAAATGAAAACATTTCTGAAAACTACAAGTGTCATGCGTTTTAGTGGTGAAAAAATAATTTAAAAAATCGTTCAGGAAATGAGTTTACTCCCTGGTTACCTTCTTTGTATACTTTTGACAATACGGGCCGAGTCCGGGATTTACTGGAAATCGCGGGTTTTCGTTTGCCGGCGATTAAACTTCTTTTATTCAGCGTCTCATCAAAAATGAAAACATTTTTGAAAACTACAAGTCTCATGGGCTTTAGTGGTGAAATAATAATTTAAAAAATCGTTCGGGAAATGAGTTTACTCCCAGGGTACTTTCTTTGTATACTTTTGACTATACGGGCCGAGTCCAGGATTTACGGGAAATCGCAGGTTTTCGTTTGCCGGCGATTAAACTTCTTTTATTCAGCGTCTCATCAAAAATGAAAACATTTTTGTAAACTACAAGTCTCATGCGTTTTAGTGGTGAAAAATAATTTAAAAAATCGCTCGGGAAAAGAGTTTAATCCCTGGGTACTTTCTTTGTATACTTTTGACTATACGGGCCGAGTCCGGGGTTTACGGGAAATGGCGGGTTTTCGTTTGCCGGCGATTAAACTTCTTTTATTCAGCGTCTCATCAAAAATGAAAACATTTTTAAAAACTACAAGTCTCATGCGTTTTAGTGGTGAAAAGATAATTTAAAAAATCGTTTTGGAAATGGGTTTACTCACAGGTTACTTTCTTTGTATACATTCGACTATACGGGCCGAGTCCGGGATTTACTGGAAATCGCGGGTTTTCGTTTGCCGGCGATTAAACTTCTTTTATTCAGCGTCTCATCAAAAATGAAAACATTTTTAAAAACTACAAGTCTCATGGGCTTTAGTGGTGAAATAATAATTTAAAAAATCGTTCGGGAAATGAGTTTACTCCCAGGGTACTTTCTTTGTATACTTTTGACTATACGGGCCGAGTCCAGGATTTACGGGAAATCGCAGGTTTTCGTTTGCCGGCGATTAAACTTCTTTTATTCAGCGTCTCATCAAAAATGAAAACATTTTTGTAAACTACAAGTCTCATGCGTTTTAGTGGTGAAAAATAATTTAAAAAATCGCTCGGGAAAAGAGTTTAATCCCTGGGTACTTTCTTTGTATACTTTTGACTATACGGGCCGAGTCCGGGGTTTACGGGAAATGGCGGGTTTTCGTTTGCCGGCGATTAAACTTCTTTTATTCAGCGTCTCATCAAAAATGAAAACATTTTTAAAAACTACAAGTCTCATGCGTTTTAGTGGTGAAAAGATAATTTAAAAAATCGTTTTGGAAATGGGTTTACTCACAGGTTACTTTCTTTGTATACATTCGACTATACAAGCCAAGCCCGGGATTTACGAGAAATCGCGGGTTTTCGTTTGCCGGCGATTAATCTTCTTTTATTCAGCGTCTCATCAAAAATGAAAACATTTTTAAAAACTACAAGTCTCATGTGCTTTAGTGGTGAAAAAATAATTTAAAAAATCGTTCGGGAAATGAGTTTACTCCCTGGGTACTTCCTTTGTATACTTTTGGCTATACGGGCCGAGTTCGGGGTTTACGGAAAGTGGCGGGTTTTCGTTTGCCGGCGATAAAACTCCTTTTATTCAGCGTCTCATCAAAAATGAAAACATTTTTGAAAACTACAAGTCTCATGCGTTTTGGTGGTGAAAAGATAATTTAAAAAATCGTTTTGGAAATGAGTTTACTCACAGGGTACTTTCTTTGTATACATTCGACTACACGGGCCAAGCCCGGGATTTACGGGAAATCGCGGAATTTCGTTTGCCGGCGATTAAACCACTTTCACTAAGCATCTCATCAAAAATGAAAACATTTCTGATAACTACAAGTCTCATGCGTTTTAGTGGTGAAAAAATAATTTAAAAAATCGTTCGGGAAATGAGTTTACTCCCTGGGTACCTTCTTTTTATACTTTTGACTATACGGGCCGAATCCGGGATTTACGGGAAATCGCGGATTTTCGTTTGCCGGCGATTAAACTTCTTTTATTCAGCGTCTCATCAAAAATGAAAAAATTTTTAATAACTACAAGTCTCATGGGGTTTAGTTGTGAAATAATAATTTAAAAAATCGTTCGGGAAATGAGTTTACTCCCTGGGTACTTTCTTTGTATTCTTTTGAATATACGGGCCGAGTCGGAGATTTACGGGAAGTCGCGGGTTTTCGTTTGCCGGCGATTAAACTTCTTTTATTCAGCGTCTCATCAAAAATGAAAACATTTTTAAAAACCACAAGTCTCATGGGTTTTTAGTGGTTAAATAATAATTTAAAAAATCGTTCGGGAAATAAGTTTACTCCCTGGGTACTTTCTTTGTATACATTCGACTATACGGGCCAAGCCCGGGATGTACGGGAAATCGCGGGTTTCGTTTGCCGGCGATTAAACCACTTTCATTAAGCGTCTCATCAAAAATGAAAACATTTTTGAAAACTACAAGTCTCATGCGTTTTAGTGGTGAAAAAATAATTTTAAAAATCGTTCGGGAAATGAGTTTACTCCCTGGGTACCTTCTTTCTATACTTTTTACTATACGGGCCGAGTCGGAGATTTACGGGAAGTCGCGGGTTTTCGTTTGCCGGTGATTAAACTTCTTTTATTCAGCGTCTCATCAAAAATGAAAACATTTTTAAAAACTACAAGTCTCATGGGCTTTAGTGGTTAAATAATAATTTAAAAAATCGTTAGGGAAATGAGCTTACTCCCTGGGTACTTTCTTTGTATACATTCGACTATACGGGCCAAGCCCGGGATGTACGGGAAATCGCAGGTTTCGTTTGCCGGCGATTAAACCACTTTCATTAAGCGTCCCATCAAAAATGATAACATTTCTGAAAACTACAAGTCTCATGCGTTTTAGTGGTGAAATAATAATTTAAAAAATCGTTTGGGAAATGAGTTTACTCCCAGGGTACTTTCTTTGTATACTTTTGACTATACGGGCCGAGTCCGGGGTTTACGGGAAATGGCGGGTTTTTGTTTGCCGGCGATTAAACTTCTTTTATTCAGCGTCTCATCAAAAATGAAAACATTTTTAAAAACTACAAGTCTCATGGGCTTTAGTGGTTAAATAATAATTTAAAAAATCGTTCGGGAAATGAGTTTACTCCCTGGGTACTTTCTTTGTATACATTCGACTATACGGGCCAAGCCCGGGATGTACGGAAAATCGCAGGTTTCGTTTGCCGGCGATTAAACCACTTTCATTAAGCGTCTCATCAAAAATGAAAACAATTCTGAAAACTACAAGTCTCATGCGTTTTAGGGATGAAAAAATAATTTAAAAAATCGTTCGGGAAATGAGTTTACTCCCTGGGTACTTTCTTTGTATACTTTTGACTATACGGGCCGAGTCCGGGATTTACGGGAAGTCGGGGGTTTTCGTTTGCCGGCGATTAAACTTCTTTTATTCAGCGTCTCATCAAAACATTTTTGAAAAGTACAAGTCTCATGCGTTTTAGTGGTGAAATAATAATTTAAAAAATCGTTCGGGAAATGAGTTTACTCCCAGGGTACTTTCTTTGTATACTTTTGACTATACGGGCCGAGTCCGGGGTTTACGGGAAATGGCGGGTTTTCGTTTGCCGGCGATTAAACTTCTTTTATTCAGCGTCTCATCAAAAATGAAAACATTTTTAAAAACTACAAGTCTCATGGGCTTTAGTGGTGAAATAATAATTTAAAAAATCGTTCGGGAAATGAGTTTACTCCCAGGGTACTTTCTTTGTATACTTTTGACTATACGGGCCGAGTCCAGGATTTACGGGAAATCGCAGGTTTTCGTTTGCCGGCGATTAAACTTCTTTTATTCAGCGTCTCATCAAAAATGAAAACATTTTTGTAAACTACAAGTCTCATGCGTTTTAGTGGTGAAAAATAATTTAAAAAATCGCTCGGGAAAAGAGTTTAATCCCTGGGTACTTTCTTTGTATACTTTTGACTATACGGGCCGAGTCCGGGGTTTACGGGAAATGGCGGGTTTTCGTTTGCCGGCGATTAAACTTCTTTTATTCAGCGTCTCATCAAAAATGAAAACATTTTTAAAAACTACAAGTCTCATGCGTTTTAGTGGTGAAAAGATAATTTAAAAAATCGTTTTGGAAATGGGTTTACTCACAGGTTACTTTCTTTGTATACATTCGACTATACAAGCCAAGCCCGGGATTTACGAGAAATCGCGGGTTTTCGTTTGCCGGCGATTAATCTTCTTTTATTCAGCGTCTCATCAAAAATGAAAACATTTTTAAAAACTACAAGTCTCATGTGCTTTAGTGGTGAAAAAATAATTTAAAAAATCGTTCGGGAAATGAGTTTACTCCCTGGGTACTTCCTTTGTATACTTTTGGCTATACGGGCCGAGTTCGGGGTTTACGGAAAGTGGCGGGTTTTCGTTTGCCGGCGATAAAACTCCTTTTATTCAGCGTCTCATCAAAAATGAAAACATTTTTGAAAACTACAAGTCTCATGCGTTTTGGTGGTGAAAAGATAATTTAAAAAATCGTTTTGGAAATGAGTTTACTCACAGGGTACTTTCTTTGTATACATTCGACTACACGGGCCAAGCCCGGGATTTACGGGAAATCGCGGAATTTCGTTTGCCGGCGATTAAACCACTTTCACTAAGCATCTCATCAAAAATGAAAACATTTCTGATAACTACAAGTCTCATGCGTTTTAGTGGTGAAAAAATAATTTAAAAAATCGTTCGGGAAATGAGTTTACTCCCTGGGTACCTTCTTTTTATACTTTTGACTATACGGGCCAAATCCGGGATTTACGGGAAATCGCGGATTTTCGTTTGCCGGCGATTAAACTTCTTTTATTCAGCGTCTCATCAAAAATGAAAAATTTTTTAATAACTACAAGTCTCATGGGGTTTAGTTGTGAAATAATAATTTAAAAAATCGTTCGGGAAATGAGTTTACTCCCTGGGTACTTTCTTTGTATTCTTTTGAATATACGGGCCGAGTCGGAGATTTACGGGAAGTCGCGGGTTTTCGTTTGCCGGCGATTAAACTTCTTTTATTCAGCGTCTCATCAAAAATGAAAACATTTTTAAAAACCACAAGTCTCATGGGTTTTTAGTGGTTAAATAATAATTTAAAAAATCGTTCGGGAAATAAGTTTACTCCCTGGGTACTTTCTTTGTATACATTCGACTATACGGGCCAAGCCCGGGATGTACGGGAAATCGCGGGTTTCGTTTGCCGGCGATTAAACCACTTTCATTAAGCGGCTCATCAAAAATGAAAACATTTTTGAAAACTACAAGTCTCATGCGTTTTAGTGGTGAAAAAATAATTTTAAAAATCGTTCGGGAAATGAGTTTACTCCCTGGGTACCTTCTTTCTATACTTTTTACTATACGGGCCGAGTCGGAGATTTACGGGAAGTCGCGGGTTTTCGTTTGCCGGTGATTAAACTTCTTTTATTCAGCGTCTCATCAAAAATGAAAACATTTTTAAAAACTACAAGTCTCATGGGCTTTAGTGGTTAAATAATAATTTAAAAAATCGTTAGGGAAATGAGCTTACTCCCTGGGTACTTTCTTTGTATACATTCGACTATACGGGCCAAGCCCGGGATGTACGGGAAATCGCAGGTTTCGTTTGCCGGCGATTAAACCACTTTCATTAAGCGTCTCATCAAAAATGATAACATTTCTGAAAACTACAAGTCTCATGCGTTTTAGTGGTGAAATAATAATTTAAAAAATCGTTTGGGAAATGAGTTTACTCCCAGGGTACTTTCTTTGTATACTTTTGACTATACGGGCCGAGTCCGGGGTTTACGGGAAATGGCGGGTTTTTGTTTGCCGGCGATTAAACTTCTTTTATTCAGCGTCTCATCAAAAATGAAAACATTTCTGAAAACTACAAGTCTCATGCGTTTTAGTGTTGAAAAAATAATTTAAAAAATCGTTCGGGAAATGAGTTTACTCCCTGGGTACTTTCTTTGTATACTTTTGACTTTACGGGCCGAGTCGGAGATTTACGGGAAGTCGCGGGTTTTCGTTTGCCGGCGATTAAACTTCTTTTATTCAGCGTCTCATCAAAAATGAAAACATTTTTAAAAACTACAAGTCTCATGGGCTTTAGTGGTTAAATAATAATTTAAAAAATCGTTCGGGAAATGAGTTTACTCCCTGGGTACTTTCTTTGTATACATTCGACTATACGGGCCAAGCCCGGGATGTACGGAAAATCGCAGGTTTCGTTTGCCGGCGATTAAACCACTTTCATTAAGCGTCTCATCAAAAATGAAAACAATTCTGAAAACTACAAGTCTCATGCGTTTTAGGGATGAAAAAATAATTTAAAAAATCGTTCGGGAAATGAGTTTACTCCCTGGGTACTTTCTTTGTATACTTTTGACTATACGGGCCGAGTCCGGGATTTACGGGAAGTCGGGGGTTTTCGTTTGCCGGCGATTAAACTTCTTTTATTCAGCGTCTCATCAAAACATTTTTGAAAAGTACAAGTCTCATGCGTTTTAGTGGTGAAATAATAATTTAAAAAATCGTTCGGGAAATGAGTTTACTCCCAGGGTACTTTCTTTGTATACTTTTGACTATACGGGCCGAGTCCGGGGTTTACGGGAAATGGCGGGTTTTCGTTTGCCGGCGATTAAACTTCTTTTATTCAGCGTCTCATCAAAAATGAAAACATTTCTGAAAACTACAAGTCTCATGCGTTTTAGTGTTGAAAAAATAATTTAAAAAATCGTTCAGGAAATGAGTTTACTCCCAGGGTACTTTCTTTGTATACTTTTGACTATACGGGCCGAGTCCGGGGTTTACGGGAAATGGCGGGTTTTCGTTTGCCGGCGATTAAACTTCTTTTATTCAGCGTCTCATCAAAAATGAAAACATTTCTGAAAACTACAAGTCTCATGCGTTTTAGTGTTGAAAAAATAATTTAAAAAATCGTTCGGGAAATGAGTTTACTCCCTGGGTACTTTCATTGTATACATTCGACTATACGGGCCAAGCCCGGGATATACGGGAAATCGCGGGATTCGTTTGCCGGCGATTAAACCACTTTCATTAAGCGTCTCATCAAAAATGAAAACATTTCTGAAAACTACAAGTCTCATGCGTCTTAGTGTTAAAAAAATAATTTAAAAAATCGTTCGGCAAATGAGTTTACTCCCTGGGTACTTTCTTTGTATACTTTTTACTATACGGGCCGAGTCGGAGATTTACGGGAAGTCGCGGGTTTTCGTTTGCCGGTGATTAAACTTCTTTTATTCAGCGTCTCATCAAAAATGAAAACATTTTTAAAAACTACAAGTCTCATGGGCTTTAGTGGTTAAATAATAATTTAAAAAATCGTTAGGGAAATGAGCTTACTCCCTGGGTACTTTCTTTGTATACATTCGACTATACGGGCCAAGCCCGGGATGTACGGGAAATCGCAGGTTTCGTTTGCCGGCGATTAAACCACTTTCATTAAGCGTCTCATCAAAAATGATAACATTTCTGAAAACTACAAGTCTCATGCGTTTTAGTGGTGAAATAATAATTTAAAAAATCGTTTGGGAAATGAGTTTACTCCCAGGGTACTTTCTTTGTATACTTTTGACTATACGGGCCGAGTCCGGGGTTTACGGGAAATGGCGGGTTTTTGTTTGCCGGCGATTAAACTTCTTTTATTCAGCGTCTCATCAAAAATGAAAACATTTCTGAAAACTACAAGTCTCATGCGTTTTAGTGTTGAAAAAATAATTTAAAAAATCGTTCGGGAAATGAGTTTACTCCCTGGGTACTTTCTTTGTATACTTTTGACTTTACGGGCCGAGTCGGAGATTTACGGGAAGTCGCGGGTTTTCGTTTGCCGGCGATTAAACTTCTTTTATTCAGCGTCTCATCAAAAATGAAAACATTTTTAAAAACTACAAGTCTCATGGGCTTTAGTGGTTAAATAATAATTTAAAAAATCGTTCGGGAAATGAGTTTACTCCCTGGGTACTTTCTTTGTATACATTCGACTATACGGGCCAAGCCCGGGATGTACGGAAAATCGCAGGTTTCGTTTGCCGGCGATTAAACCACTTTCATTAAGCGTCTCATCAAAAATGAAAACAATTCTGAAAACTACAAGTCTCATGCGTTTTAGGGATGAAAAAATAATTTAAAAAATCGTTCGGGAAATGAGTTTACTCCCTGGGTACTTTCTTTGTATACTTTTGACTATACGGGCCGAGTCCGGGATTTACGGGAAGTCGGGGGTTTTCGTTTGCCGGCGATTAAACTTCTTTTATTCAGCGTCTCATCAAAACATTTTTGAAAAGTACAAGTCTCATGCGTTTTAGTGGTGAAATAATAATTTAAAAAATCGTTCGGGAAATGAGTTTACTCCCAGGGTACTTTCTTTGTATACTTTTGACTATACGGGCCGAGTCCGGGGTTTACGGGAAATGGCGGGTTTTCGTTTGCCGGCGATTAAACTTCTTTTATTCAGCGTCTCATCAAAAATGAAAACATTTCTGAAAACTACAAGTCTCATGCGTTTTAGTGTTGAAAAAATAATTTAAAAAATCGTTCAGGAAATGAGTTTACTCCCAGGGTACTTTCTTTGTATACTTTTGACTATACGGGCCGAGTCCGGGGTTTACGGGAAATGGCGGGTTTTCGTTTGCCGGCGATTAAACTTCTTTTATTCAGCGTCTCATCAAAAATGAAAACATTTCTGAAAACTACAAGTCTCATGCGTTTTAGTGTTGAAAAAATAATTTAAAAAATCGTTCGGGAAATGAGTTTACTCCCTGGGTACTTTCATTGTATACATTCGACTATACGGGCCAAGCCCGGGATATACGGGAAATCGCGGGATTCGTTTGCCGGCGATTAAACCACTTTCATTAAGCGTCTCATCAAAAATGAAAACATTTCTGAAAACTACAAGTCTCATGCGTCTTAGTGTTAAAAAAATAATTTAAAAAATCGTTCGGCAAATGAGTTTACTCCCTGGGTACTTTCTTTGTATACTTTTAACTATACGGGCCGAGTCGGAGATTTACGGGAAGTCGCGGGTTTTCGTTTGCCGGCGATTAAACTTCTTTTATTCAGCGTCTCATCAAAAATGAAAACATTTTTCAAAACTACAAGTCTCATGGGCTTTAGTGGTTAAATAATAATTTAAAAAATCGTTCGGGAAATGAGTTTACTCCCAGGGTACTTTCTTTGTATACTTTTGACTATACGGGCCGAGTCCGGGGTTTATGGGAAATGGCGGGTTTTCGTTTGTCGGCGATTAAACTTCTTTTATTCAGCGTCTCATCAAAAATGAAAACATTTTTAAAAACTACAAGTCTCATGGGCTTTAGTGGTTAAATAATAATTTAAAAAATCGTTCGGGAAATGAGTTTACTCCCTGGGTACTGTCTTTGTATACATTCGACTATACGGGCCAAGCCCGGGATGTACAGGAAATCGCGGGTTTCGTTTGCCGGCGATTAAGCCACTTTCATTAAGCGTCTCATCAAAAATGAAAACATTTCTGAAAACTACAAGTCTCATGCGTTTTAGTGGTGAAATAATAATTTAAAAAATCGTTCGGGAAATGAGTTTACTCCCAGGGTACTTTCTTTGTATACTTTTGACTATACGGGCCGAGTCCGGGGTTTACGGGAAATGGCGGGTTTTCGTTTGCCGGCGTTTAAACCACTTTCATTAAGCGTCTTATCAAAAATGAAAACATTTCTGAAAACTACAAGTGTCATGCGTTTTAGTGGTGAAAAAATAATTTAAAAAATCGTTCGGGGAATGAGTTTACTCCCTGGTTACTTTCTTTGTATACTTTCGACTATACGGGCCGAGTCGGAGATTTACGGGAAGTCGCGGGTTTTCGTTTGCCGGCGATTAAACTTCTTTTATTCAGCGTCTCATCAAAATTGAAAACATTTTTAAAAACTACAAGTCTCATGGGCTTTAGTGGTTAAATAATAATTTAAAAAATCGATCGAGAAATGAGTTTACTCCCTGGGTACTTTTTTTGTATGCATTCGACTATACGGGCCAAGCCAGGGATGTACGGGAAATCGCGGGTTTCGTTTGCCGGCGATTAAACCACTTTCAATAAGCGTCTTATCAAAAATGAAAACATTTCTGAAAACTACAAGTCTCATGCGTTTTAGTGATGAAAAAATAATTTAAAAAATCGTTCGGGAAATGAGTTTACTCCCTGGGTACTTTCTTTGTATACTTTTGACTATACGGGCAGAATCCGGGATTTACGGGAAATCGCGGGTTTTCGTTTGCCGGCGATTAAACTTCTTTTATTCAGCGTCTCATCAAAAATGAAAACATTTCTGAAAACTACAAGTCTCATGCGTTTTAGTGTTGAAAAAATAATTTAAAAAATCGTTCGGGAAATGAGTTTACTCCCTGGGTACTTTGTTTGTATACTTTTGACTATACGGGCCGAGTCGGAGATTTACGGGAAGTCGCGGGTTTTCGTTTGCCGGCGATTAAACTTCTTTTATTCAGCGTCTCATCAAAAATGAAAACATTTTTAAAAACTACAAGTCTCATGGGCTTTAGTGGTTAAATAATAATTTAAAAAATCGTTCGGGAAATGAGTTTACTCCCTGGGTACTGTCTTTGTATACATTCGACTATACGGGCCAAGCCCGGGATGTACGGGAAATCGCGGGTTTCGTTTGCCGGCGATTAAGCCACTTTCATTAAGCGTCTCATCAAAAATGAAAACATTTCTGAAAACTACAAGTCTCATGCGTTTTAGTGGTGAAATAATAATTTAAAAAATCGTTCGGGAAATGAGTTTACTCCCAGGGTACTTTCTTTGTATACTTTTGACTATACGGGCCGAGTCCGGGGTTTACGGAAATGGCGGGTTTTCGTTTGCCGGCGTTTAAACCACTTTCATTAAGCGTCTTATCAAAAATGAAAACATTTCTGAAAACTACAAGTGTCATGCGTTTTAGTGGTGAAAAAATAATTTAAAAAGTCGTTCGGGGAATGAGTTTACTCCCTGGTTACTTTCTTTGTATACTTTCGACTATACGGGCCGAGTCGGAGATTTACGGGAAGTCGCGGGTTTTCGTTTGCCGGCGATTAAACTTCTTTTATTCAGCGTCTCATCAAAATTGAAAACATTTTTAAAAACTACAAGTCTCATGGGCTTTAGTGGTTAAATAATAATTTAAAAAATCGATCGAGAAATGAGTTTACTCCCTGGGTACTTTTTTTGTATGCATTCGACTATACGGGCCAAGCCAGGGATGTACGGGAAATCGCGGGTTTCGTTTGCCGGCGATTAAACCACTTTCAATAAGCGTCTTATCAAAAATGAAAACATTTCTGAAAACTACAAGTCTCATGCGTTTTAGTGATGAAAAAATAATTTAAAAAATCGTTCGGGAAATGAGTTTACTCCCTGGGTACTTTCTTTGTATACTTTTGACTATACGGGCAGAATCCGGGATTTACGGGAAATCGCGGGTTTTCGTTTGCCGGCGATTAAACTTCTTTTATTCAGCGTCTCATCAAAAATGAAAACATTTCTGAAAACTACAAGTCTCATGCGTTTTAGTGTTGAAAAAATAATTTAAAAAATCGTTCGGGAAATGAGTTTACTCCCTGGGTACTTTGTTTGTATACTTTTGACTATACGGGCCGAGTCGGAGATTTACGGGAAGTCGCGGGTTTTCGTTTGCCGGCGATTAAACTTCTTTTATTCAGCGTCTCATCAAAAATGAAAACATTTTTAAAAACTACAAGTCTCATGGGCTTTAGTGGTTAAATAATAATTTAAAAAATCGTTCGGGATATGAGTTTACTCCCTGGGTACTTTCTTTGTATACATTCGACTATACGGGCCAAGCCCGGGATGTACGGGAAATCGCGGGCTTCGTTTGCCGGCGATTAAACCACTTTCATTAAGCGTCTCATCAAAAATGAAAACATTTCTAAAAACTACAAGTCTCATGCGTTTTAGTGGTGAAATAATAATTTAAAAAATCGTTCGGGAAATGAGTTTACTCACTGGGTACTTTCTTTGTATACTTTTGACTATACGGGCCGAGTCCAGGATTTACGGGAAATCGCAGGTTTTCGTTTGCCGGCGATTAAACTTCTTTTATTCAGCGTCTCATCAAAAACGAAAACATTTTTGTAAACTACAAGTCTCATGCGTTTTAGTGGTGAAAAATAATTTAAAAAATCGCTCGGGAAAAGAGTTTACTCCCTGGGTACTTTCTTTGTATACTTTTGACTATACGGGCCGAGTCCGGGGTTTACGGGAAATGGCGGGTTTTCGTTTGCCGGCGATTAAACTTCTTTTATTCAGCGTCTCATCAAAAATGAAAACATTTTTAAAAACTACAAGTCTCATGCGTTTTAGTGGTCAAAAGATAATTTAAAAAATCGTTTTGGAAATGAGTTTACTCACAGGGTACTTTCTTTGTATACATTCGACTATACAAGCCAAGCCCGGGATTTACGGGAAATCGCGGGTTTTCGTTTGCCGGCGATTAAACTTTTTTTATTCAGCGTCTCATCAAAAATGAAAACATTTCTGAAAACTACAAGTGTCATGCGTTTTAGTGGTGAAAAAATAATTTAAAAAATCGTTCGGGAAATGAGTTTACTCCCTGGTTACCTTCTTTTTATACTTTTGACTATACGGGCCGAGTCCAGAATTTACGGGAAATCGCAGGTTTTTGTTTGCCGGCGATTAAACTTCTTTTATTCAGCGTCTCATCAAAAATGAAAACATTTTTGTAAACTACAAGTCTCATGCGTTTTAGTGGTGAAAAATAATTTAAAAAATCGCTCGGGAAAAGAGTTTACTCCCTGGGTACTTTCTTTGTATACTTTTGACTATACGGGCCGAGTCCGGGATTTACGGGAAATCGCGGGTTTTCGTTTGCCGGCAATTAAACTTCTTTTATTCAGCGTCTCATCAAAAATGAAAACATTTTTAAAAACTACAAGTCTCATGGGCTTTAGTGGTTAAATAATAATTTAAAAAATCGTTCGGGAAATGAGTTTACTCCCTGGGTACTTTCTTTGTATACATTCGACTATACGGGCCAAGCCCGGGATGTACGGGAAATCGCGGGCTTCGTTTGCCGGCGATTAAACCACTTTCATTAAGCGTCTCATCAAAAATGAAAACATTTCTAAAAACTACAAGTCTCATGCGTTTTAGTGGTGAAATAATAATTTAAAAAATCGTTCGGGAAATGAGTTTACTCACTGGGTACTTTCTTTGTATACTTTTGACTATACGGGCCGAGTCCAGGATTTACGGGAAATCGCAGGTTTTCGTTTGCCGGCGATTAAACTTCTTTTATTCAGCGTCTCATCAAAAACGAAAACATTTTTGTAAACTACAAGTCTCATGTGTTTTAGTGGTGAAAAATAATTTAAAAAATCGCTCGGGAAAAGAGTTTACTCCCTGGGTACTTTCTTTGTATACTTTTGACTATACGGGCCGAGTCCGGGGTTTACGGGAAATGGCGGGTTTTCGTTTGCCGGCGATTAAACTTCTTTTATTCAGCGTCTCATCAAAAATGAAAACATTTTTAAAAACTACAAGTCTCATGCGTTTTAGTGGTCAAAAGATAATTTAAAAAATCGTTTTGGAAATGAGTTTACTCACAGGGTACTTTCTTTGTATACATTCGACTATACAAGCCAAGCCCGGGATTTACGGGAAATCGCGGGTTTTCGTTTGCCGGCGATTAAACTTTTTTTATTCAGCGTCTCATCAAAAATGAAAACATTTCTGAAAACTACAAGTGTCATGCGTTTTAGTGGTGAAAAAATAATTTAAAAAATCGTTCGGGAAATGAGTTTACTCCCTGGTTACCTTCTTTTTATACTTTTGACTATACGGGCCGAGTCCAGAATTTACGGGAAATCGCAGGTTTTTGTTTGCCGGCGATTAAACTTCTTTTATTCAGCGTCTCATCAAAAATGAAAACATTTTTGTAAACTACAAGCCTCATGCGTTTTAGTGGTGAAAAATAATTTAAAAAATCGCTCGGGAAAAGAGTTTACTCCCTGGGTACTTTCTTTGTATACTTTTGACTATACGGGCCGAGTCCGGGGTTTACGGGAAATGGCGGGTTTTCGTTTGCCGGCGATTAAACTTCTTTTATTCAGCGTCTCATCAAAAATGAAAACATTTTTAAAAACTACAAGTCTCATGGGCTTTAGTGGTGAAATAATAATTTAAAAAATCGTTCGGGAAATGAGTTTACTCCCAGGGTACTTTCTTTGTATACTTTTGACTATACGGGCCGAGTCCAGGATTTACGGGAAATCGCAGGTTTTCGTTTGCCGGCGATTAAACTTCTTTTATTCAGCGTCTCATCAAAAATGAAAACATTTTTGTAAACTACAAGTCTCATGCGTTTTAGTGGTGAAAAATAATTTAAAAAATCGCTCGGGAAAAGAGTTTAATCCCTGGGTACTTCCTTTGTATACTTTTGGCTATACGGGCCGAGTTCGGGGTTTACGGAAAGTGGCGGGTTTTCGTTTGCCGGCGATTAAACTCCTTTTATTCAGCGTCTCATCAAAAATGAAAACATTTTTGAAAACTACAAGTCTCATGCGTTTTAGTGGTGAAAAGATAATTTAAAAAATCGTTTTGGAAATGAGTTTACTCACACGGTACTTTCTTTGTATACATTCGACTACACGGGCCAAGCCCGGGATTTACGGGAAATCGCGGAATTTCGTTTGCCGGCGATTAAACCACTTTCACTAAGCATCTCATCAAAAATGAAAACATTTCTGATAACTACAAGTCTCATGCGTTTTAGTGGTGAAAAAATAATTTAAAAAATCGTTCGGGAAATGAGTTTACTCCCTGGGTACCTTCTTTTTATACTTTTGACTATACGGGCCGAATCCGGGATTTACGGGAAATCGCGGATTTTCGTTTGCCGGCGATTAAACTTCTTTTATTCAGCGTCTCATCAAAAATGAAAAATTTTTTAAATACTACAAGTCTCATGGGGTTTAGTTGTGAAATAATAATTTAAAAAATCGTTCGGGAAATGAGTTTACTCCCTGGGTACTTTCTTTGTATTCTTTTGAATATACGGGCCGAGTTGGAGATTTGCGGGAAGTCGCGGGTTTTCGTTTGCCGGCGATTAAACTTCTTTTATTCAGCGTCTCATCAAAAATGAAAACATTTTTAAAAACCACAAGTCTCATGGGTTTTTAGTGGTTAAATAATAATTTAAAAAATCGTTCGGGAAATAAGTTTACTCCCTGGGTACTTTCTTTGTATACATTCGACTATACGGGCAAAGCCCGGGATGTACGGGAAATCGCGGGTTTCGTTTGCCGGCGATTAAACCACTTTCATTAAGCGTCTCATCAAAAATGAAAACATTTTTGAAAACTACAAGTCTCATGCGTTTTAGTGGTGAAAAAATAATTTTAAAAATCGTTCGGGAAATGAGTTTACTCCCTGGGTACCTTCTTTCTATACTTTTTACTATACGGGCCGAGTCGAAGATTTACGGGAAGTCGCGGGTTTTCGTTTGCCGGTGATTAAACTTCTTTTATTCAGCGTCTCATCAAAAATGAAAACATTTTTAAAAACTACAAGTCTCATGGGCTTTAGTGGTTAAATAATAATTTAAAAAATCGTTAGGGAAATGAGCTTACTCCCTGGGTACTTTCTTTGTATACATTCGACTATACGGGCCAAGCCCGGGATGTACGGGAAATCGCAGGTTTCGTTTGCCGGCGATTAAACCACTTTCATTAAGCGTCTCATCAAAAATGATAACATTTCTGAAAACTACAAGTCTCATGCGTTTTAGTGGTGAAATAATAATTTAAAAAATCGTTTGGGAAATGAGTTTACTCCCAGGGTACTTTCTTTGTATACTTTTGACTATACGGGCCGAGTCCGGGGTTTACGGGAAATGGCGGGTTTTTGTTTGCCGGCGATTAAACTTCTTTTATTCAGCGTCTCATCAAAAATGAAAACATTTTTAAAAACTACAAGTCTCATGGGCTTTAGTGGTTAAATAATAATTTAAAAAATCGTTCGGGAAATGAGTTTACTCCCTGGGTACTTTCTTTGTATACATTCGACTATACGGGCCAAGCCCGGGATGTACGGGAAATCGCAGGTTTCGTTTGCCGGCGATTAAACCACTTTCATTAAGCGTCTCATCAAAAATGAAAACAATTCTGAAAACTACAAGTCTCATGCGTTTTAGGGATGAAAAAATAATTTAAAAAAACGTTCGTGAAATGAGTTTACTCCCTGGGTACTTTCTTTGTATACTTTTGACTATACGGGCCGAGTCCGGGATTTACGGGAAGTCGGGGGTTTTCGTTTGCCGGCGATTAAACTTCTTTTATTCAGCGTCTCATCAAAACATTTTTGAAAAGTACAAGTCTCATGCGTTTTAGTGGTGAAATAATAATTTAAAAAATCGTTCGGGAAATGAGTTTACTCCCAGGGTACTTTCTTTGTATACTTTTGACTATACGAGCCGAGTCCGGGATTTACGGGAAATGGCGGGTTTTCGTTTGCCGGCGATTAAACTTCTTTTATTCAGCGTCTCATCAAAAATGAAAACATTTCTGAAAACTACAAGTCTCATGCGTTTTAGTGTTGAAAAAATAATTTAAAAAATCGTTCATGAAATGAGTTTACTCCCTGGGTACTTTCTTTGTATACTTTTGACTATACGGGCCGAGTCGGAGATTTACGGGAAGTCCCGGGTTTTCGTTTGCCGGCGATTCAACTTCTTTTATTCAGCGTCTCATCAAAAATGAAAACATTTTTAAAAACTACAAGTCTCATGGGCTTTAGTGGTTAAATAATAATTTAAAAAATCGTTCGGGAAATGAGTTTACTCCCTGGGTACTTTCATTGTATACATTCGACTATACGGGCCAAGCCCGGGATGTACGGGAAATCGCGGGTTTCGTTTGCCGGCGATTAAACCACTTTCATTAAGCGTCTCATCAAAAATGAAAACATTTCTGAAAACTACAAGTCTCATGCGTCTTAGTGTTAAAAAAATAATTTAAAAAATCGTTCGGGAAATGAGTTTACTCCCTGGGTACTTTCTTTGTATACTTTTGACTATACGGGCCGAGTCGGAGATTTACAGGAAGTCGCGGGTTTTCGTTTGCCGGCGATTAAACTTCTTTTATTCAGCGTCTCATCAAAAATGAAAACATTTTTCAAAACTACAAGTCTCATGGGCTTTAGTGGTTAAATAATAATTTAAAAAATCGTTCGGGAAATGAGTTTACTCCCAGGGTACTTTCTTTGTATACTTTTGACTATACGGGCCGAGTCCGGGGTTTACGGGAAATGGCGGGTTTTCGTTTGTCGGCGATTAAACTTCTTTTATTCAGCGTCTCATCAAAAATGAAAACATTTTTAAAAACTACAAGTCTCATGGGCTTTAGTGGTTAAATAATAATTTAAAAAATCATTCGGGAAATGAGTTTACTCCCTGGGTACTTTCTTTGTATACATTCGACTATACGGGCCAAGCCCGGGATGTACGGGAAATCGCGGGTTTCGTTTGCCGGCGATTAAGCCACTTTCATTAAGCGTCTCATCAAAAATGAAAACATTTCTGAAAACTACAAGTCTCATGCGTTTTAGTGGTGAAATAATAATTTAAAAAATCGTTCGGGAAATGAGTTTACTCCCAGGGTACTTTCTTTGTATACTTTTGACTATACGGGCCGAGTCCGGGGTTTACAGGAAATGGCGGGTTTTCGTTTGCCGGCGTTTAAACAACTTTCATTAAGCGTCTTATCAAAAATGAAAACATTTCTGAAAACTACAAGTGTCATGCGTTTTAGTGGTGAAAAAATAATTTAAAAAATCGTTCGGGGAATGAGTTTACTCCCTGGTTACTTTCTTTGTATACTTTCGACTATACGGGCCGAGTCGGAGATTTACGGGAAGTCGCGGGTTTTCGTTTGCCGGCGATTAAACTTCTTTTATTCAGCGTCTCATCAAAATTGAAAACATTTTTAAAAACTACAAGTCTCATGGGCTTTAGTGGTTAAATAATAATTTAAAAAATCGATCGAGAAATGAGTTTACTCCCTGGGTACTTTTTTTGTATGCATTCGACTATACGGGCCAAGCCAGGGATGTACGGGAAATCGCGGGTTTCGTTTGCCGGCGATTAAACCACTTTCAATAAGCGTCTTATCAAAAATGAAAACATTTCTGAAAACTACAAGTCTCATGCGTTTTAGTGATGAAAAAATTATTTAAAAAATCGTTCGGGAAATGAGTTTACTCCCTGGGTACTTTCTTTGTATACTTTTGACTATACGGGCAGAATCCGGGATTTACGGGAAGTCGCGGGTTTTCGTTTGCCGGCGATTAAACTTCTTTTATTCAGCGTCTCATCAAAAATGAAAACATTTCTGAAAACTACAAGTCTCATGCGTCTTAGTGTTAAAAAAATAATTTAAAAAATCGTTCGGGAAATGAGTTTACTCCCTGGGTACTTTCTTTGTATACTTTTGACTATACGGGCCGAGTCGGAGATTTACAGGAAGTCGCAGGTTTTCGTTTGCCGGCGATTAAACTTCTTTTATTCAGCGTCTCATCAAAAATGAAAACATTTTTCAAAACTACAAGTCTCATGGGCTTTAGTGGTTAAATAATAATTTAAAAAATCGTTCGGGAAATGAGTTTACTCCCAGGGTACTTTCTTTGTATACTTTTGACTATACGGGCCGAGTCCGGGGTTTACGGGAAATGGCGGGTTTTCGTTTGTCGGCGATTAAACTTCTTTTATTCAGCGTCTCATCAAAAATGAAAACATTTTTAAAAACTACAAGTCTCATGGGCTTTAGTGGTTAAATAATAATTTAAAAAATCGTTCGGGAAATGAGTTTACTCCCTGGGTACTTTCTTTGTATACATTCGACTATACGGGCCAAGCCCGGGATGTACGGGAAATCGCAGGTTTCGTTTGCCGGCGATTAAGCCACTTTCATTAAGCGTCTCATCAAAAATGAAAACATTTCTGAAAACTACAAGTCTCATGCGTTTTAGTGGTGAAATAATAATTTAAAAAATCGTTCGGGAAATGAGTTTACTCCCAGGGTACTTTCTTTGTATACTTTTGACTATACGGGCCGAGTCCGGGGTTTACGGGAAATGGCGGGTTTTCGTTTGCCGGCGTTTAAACCACTTTCATTAAGCGTCTTATCAAAAATGAAAACATTTCTGAAAACTACAAGTGTCATGCGTTTTAGTGGTGAAAAAATAATTTAAAAAATCGTTCGGGAAATGAGTTTACTCCCTGGTTACTTTCTTTGTATACTTTCGACTATACGGGCCGAGTCGGAGATTTACGGGAAGTCGCGGGTTTTCGTTTGCCGGCGATTAAACTTCTTTTATTCAGCGTCTCATCAAAATTGAAAACATTTTTAAAAACTACAAGTCTCATGGGCTTTAGTGGTTAAATAATAATTTAAAAAATCGATCGAGAAATGAGTTTACTCCCTGGGTACTTTTTTTGTATGCATTCGACTATACGGGCCAAGCCAGGGATGTACGGGAAATCGCGGGTTTCGTTTGCCGGCGATTAAACCACTTTCAATAAGCGTCTTATCAAAAATGAAAACATTTCTGAAAACTACAAGTCTCATGCGTTTTAGTGATGAAAAAATAATTTAAAAAATCGTTCGGGAAATGAGTTTACTCCCTGGCTACTTTCTTTGTATACTTTTGACTATACGGGCAGAATCCGGGATTTACGGGAAGTCGCGGGTTTTCGTTTGCCGGCGATTAAACTTCTTTTATTCAGCGTCTCATCAAAAATGAAAACATTTCTGAAAACTACAAGTCTCATGCGTTTTAGTGTTGAAAAAATAATTTAAAAAATCGTTCGGGAAATGAGTTTACTCCCTGGGTACTTTCTTTGTATACTTTTGACTATACGGGCCGAGTCGGAGATTTACGGGAAGTCGCGGGTTTTCGTTTGCCGGCGATTAAACTTCTTTTATTCAGCGTCTCATCAAAAATGAAAACATTTTTAAAAACTACAAGTCTCATGGGCTTTAGTGGTTAAATAATAATTTAAAAAATCGTTCGGGAAATGAGTTTACTCCCTGGGTACTTTCTTTGTATACATTCGACTATACGGGCCAAGCCCGGGATGTACGGGAAATCGCGGGCTTCGTTTGCCGGCGATTAAACCACTTTCATTAAGCGTCTCATCAAAAATGAAAACATTTCTAAAAACTACAAGTCTCATGCGTTTTAGTGGTGAAATAATAATTTAAAAAATCGTTCGGGAAATGAGTTTACTCACTGGGTACTTTCTTTGTATACTTTTGACTATACGGGACGAGTCGGAGATTTACGGGAAGTCGCGGGTTTTCGTTTGCCGGCGATTAAACTTCTTTTATTCAGCGTCTCATCAAAAATGAAAACATTTTTTAAAAACTGCAAGTCTCATGGGCTTTAGTGGTTAAATAATAATTTAAAAAATCGTTCGGGAAATGAGTTTACTCCCTGGGTACTTTCTTTGTATACATTCGACTATACGGGCCAAGCCCGGGATGTACGGGAAATCGCGGGTTTCGTTTTCCGGCGATTAAACCACTTTCATTCAGCGTCTCATCAAAAATGAAAACATTTCTGAAAACTACAAGTCTCATGCGTTTTAGTGATGAAAAAATAATTTAAAAAATCGTTCGGGAAATGAGTTTACTCCCTGGGTACTTTCTTTGTATACTTTTGACTATACGGGCCGAGTCCGGGATTTAAGGGAAGTTGCGGGTTTTCGTTTGCCGGCGATTAAACTTCTTTTATTCAGCGTCTCATCAAAAATTAAAACATTTTTGAAAAGTACAAGTCTCATGCGTTTTAGTGGTGAAATAATAATTTAAAAAATCGTTCGGGAAATGAGTTTACTCCCAGGGTACTTTCTTTGTATACTTTTGACTATACGGGCCGAGTCCGGGGTTTACGGGAAATGGCGGGTTTTCGTTTGCCGGCGATTAAACTTCTTTTATTCAGCGTCTCATCAAAAATGAAAACATTTTTAAAAACTACAAGTCTCATGCGTTTTAGTGGTGAAAAGATAATTTAAAAAATCGTTTTGGAAATGCGTTTACTCACAGGGTACTTTCTTTGTATACATTCGACTATACGGGCCAAGCCCGGGATTTACGGGAAATCGCGGAATTTCGTTTGCCGGCGATTAAACCACTTTCATTAGGCGTCTCATCAAAAATGAAAACATTTCTGAAAACTACAAGTCTCATGCGTGTTAGTGGTGAAAAAATAATTTAAAAAAACGTTCGGGAAATGAGTTTAATCCCTGGGTACCTTCTTCGTATACTTTTGACTATACGGGCCGAATCCGGGATTTACGGGAAATCGCGGGTTTTCGTTTGCCGGCGATTAAACTTCATTTATTCAGCGTCTCATCAAAAATGAAAACATTTTTGAAAACTACAAGTCTCATGGGCTCTAGTGGTGAAATAATAATTTAAAAAATCGTTCGGGAAATGAGTTTACTCCCTGGGTACTTTCTTTGTATACTTTTGACTATACGGGCCGAGTCCGGGGTTTACGGGAAATGGCGGGTTTTCGTTTGCCGGCGATTAAACTCCTTTTATTCAGCGTCTCATCAAAAATGAAAACATTTTTCAAAGCTACAAGTCTCATGCGCTTTAGTGGTGAAAAGATAATTTAAAAAATCGTTTTGGAAATGAGTTTACTCACAGGGCACTTTCTTTGTATACATTCGACTATACGAGCCAAGCCCGGGATTTACGGGAAATCGCGGAATTTCGTTTGCCGGCGATTAAACCACTTTTACTAAGCGTCTCATCAAAAATGAAAACAATTCTGAAAACTACAAGTCTCATGCGTTTTAGTGGTGAAAAAATAATTTGAAAAATCGTTCGGGAAATGAGTTTACTCCCGGGTTACCTTCTTTGTATACTTTTGACTATACGAACCGAGTCCGGGATTTACGGGAAATCGCGGGTTTTCGTTTGCCGGCGATTAAACTTCTTTTATTCAGCGTCTCATCAAAAATGAAAACATTTTTAAAAACTACAAGTCTCGTGGGTTTTAGTGGTGAAATAATAATTTAAAAAATCGTTCGGGAAATGAGTTTACTCCCTGGGTACTTTCTTTGTATACTTTTGACTATACGGGCCGAGTCCGGGGTTTACGGGAAATGGCGGCTTTTCGTTTGCCGGCGATTAAACTTCTTTTATTCAGCGTCTCATCAGAAATGAAAACATTTTTGAAAACTACAAGTCTCATGCGTTTTAGTGGTGAAAAGATAATTTAAAAAATCGTTTTGGAAATGAGTTTACTCCCTGGGTACTTTCTTTGTATACTTTTGACTATACGGGCCGAGTCGGGGATTTACGGGAGGTCGCGGGTTTTCGTTTGCCGGCGATTAAACTTCTTTTATTCAGCGTCTTATCAAAAATGAAAACATTTTTCAAAACTACAAGTCTCATGGGCTTTAGTGGTTAAATAATAATTTAAAAAATCGTTCGGGAAATGAGTTTACTCTCAGGGTACTTTCTTTGTATACTTTTGACTATACGGGCCGAGTCCGGGGTTTACGGGAAATGGCGGGTTTTCGTTTGTCGGCGATTAAACTTCTTTTATTCAGCGTCTCATCAAAAATGAAAACATTTTTAAAAACTACAAGTCTCATGGGCTTTAGTGGTTAAATAATAATTTAAAAAATCGTTCGGGAAATGAGTTTACTCCCTGGGTACTTTCTTTGTATACATTCGACTATACGGGCCAAGCCCGGGATGTACGGGAAATGGCGGGTTTTCGTTTGCCGGCGTTTAAACCACTTTCATTAAGCGTCTTATCAAAAATGAAAACATTTCTGAAAACTACAAGTGTCATGCGTTTTAGTGGTGAAAAAATAATTTAAAAAATCGTTCGGGGAATGAGTTTACTCCCTGGTTACTTTCTTTGTATACTTTCGACTATACGGGCCGAGTCGGAGATTTACGGGAAGTCGCGGGTTTCGTTTGCCGGCGATTAAACTTCTTTTATTCAGCGTCTCATCAAAATTGAAAACATTTTTAAAAACTACAAGTCTCATGGGCTTTAGTGGTTAAATAATAATTTAAAAAATCGATCGAGAAATGAGTTTACTCCCTGGGTACTTTTTTTGTATGCATTCGACTATACGGGCCAAGCCAGGGATGTACGGGAAATCGCGGGTTTCGTTTGCCGGCGATTAAACCACTTTCAATAAGCGTCTTATCAAAAATGAAAACATTTCTGAAAATTACAAGTCTCATGCGTTTTAGTGATGAAAAAATAATTTAAGAAATCGTTCGGGAAATGAGTTTACTCCCTGGGTACTTTCTTTGTATACTTTTGACTATACGGGCAGAATCCGGGATTTACGGGAAGTCGCGGGTTTTCGTTTGCCGGCGACTAAACTTCTTTTATTCAGCGTCTCATCAAAAATTAAACATTTCTGAAAACTACAAGTCTCATGCGTTTTAGTGTTGAAAAAATAATTTAAAAAATCGTTCGGGAAATGAGTTTACTCCCTGGGTACTTTCTTTGTATACTTTTGACTATACGGGCCGAGTCGGAGATTTACGGGAAGTCGCGGGTTTTCGTTTGCCGGCGATTAAACTTCTTTTATTCAGCGTCTCATCAAAAATGAAAACATTTTTAAAAACTACAAGTCTCATGGGCTTTAGTGGTTAAATAATAATTTAAAAAATCGTTCGGGAAATGAGTTTACTCCCTGGGTACTTTCTTTGTATACATTCGACTATACGGGCCAAGCCCGGGATGTACAGGAAATCGCGGGCTTCGTTTGCCGGCGATTAAACCACTTTCATTAAGCGTCTCATCAAAAATGAAAACATTTCTAAAAACTACAAGTCTCATGCGTTTTAGTGGTGAAATAATAATTTAAAAAATCGTTCGGGAAATGAGTTTACTCACTGGGTACTTTCTTTGTATACTTTTGACTATACGGGACGAGTCGGAGATTTACGGGAAGTCGCGGGTTTTCGTTTGCCGGCGATTAAACTTCTTTTATTCAGCGTCTCATCAAAAATGAAAACATTTTTTAAAAACTACAAGTCTCATGGGCTTTAGTGGTTAAATAATAATTTAAAAAATCGTTCGGGAAATGAGTTTACTCCCTGGGTACTTTCTTTGTATACATTCGACTATACGGGCCAAGCCCGGGATGTACGGGAAATCGCGGGTTTCGTTTGCCGGCGATTAAACCACTTTCATTCAGCGTCTCATCAAAAATGAAAACATTTCTGAAAACTACAAGTCTCATGCGTTTTAGTGATGAAAAAATAATTTAAAAAATCGTTCGGGAAATGAGTTTACTCCCTGGGTACTTTCTTTGTATACTTTTGACTATACGGGCCGAGTCCGGGATTTAAGGGAAGTTGCGGGTTTTCGTTTGCCGGCGATTAAACTTCTTTTATTCAGCGTCTCATCAAAAATTAAAACATTTTTGAAAAGTACAAGTCTCATGCGTTTTAGTAGTGAAATAATAATTTAAAAAATCGTTCGGGAAATGAGTTTACTCCCAGGGTACTTTCTTTGTATTCTTTTGACTATACGGGCCGAGTCCGGGGTTTACGGGAAATGGCGGGTTTTCGTTTGCCGGCGATTAAACTTCTTTTATTCAGCGTCTCATCAAAAATGAAAACATTTTTAAAAACTACAAGTCTCATGCGTTTTAGTGGTGAAAAGATAATTTAAAAAATCGTTTTGGAAATGCGTTTACTCACAGGGTACTTTCTTTGTATACATTCGACTATACGGGCCAAGCCCGGGATTTACGGGAAATCGCGGAATTTCGTTTGCCGGCGATTAAGCCACTTTCATTAGGCGTCTCATCAAAAATGAAAACATTTCTGAAAACTACAAGTCTCATGCGTGTTAGTGGTGAAAAAATAATTTAAAAAAACGTTCGGGAAATGAGTTTAATCCCTGGGTACCTTCTTCGTATACTTTTGACTATACGGGCAGAATCCGGGATTTACGGGAAATCGCGGGTTTTCGTTTGCCGGCGATTAAACTTCATTTATTCAGCGTCTCATCAAAAATGAAAACATTTTTGAAAACTACAAGTCTCATGGGCTCTAGTGGTGAAATAATAATTTAAAAAATCGTTCGGGAAATGAGTTTACTCCCTGGGTACTTTCTTTGTATACTTTTGACTATACGGGCCGAGTCTGGGGTTTACGGGAAATGGCGGGTTTTCGTTTGCCGGCGATTAAACTCCTTTTATTCAGCGTCTCATCAAAAATGAAAACATTTTTCAAAGCTACAAGTCTCATGCGCTTTAGTGGTGAAAAGATAATTTAAAAAATCGTTTTGGAAATGAGTTTACTCACAGGGCACTTTCTTTGTATACATTCGACTATACGAGCCAAGCCCGGGATTTACGGGAAATCGCGGAATTTCGTTTGCCGGCGATTAAACCACTTTCACTAAGAGTCTCATCAAAAATGAAAACAATTCTGAAAACTACAAGTCTCATGCGTTTTAGTGGTGAAAAAATAATTTTGAAAAATCGTTCGGGAAATGAGTTTACTCCCGGGTTACCTTCTTTGTATACTTTTGACTATACGGGCCGAGTCCGGGATTTACGGGAAATCGCGGGTTTTCGTTTGCCGGCGATTAAACTTCTTTTATTCAGCGTCTCATCAAAAATGAAAACATTTTTAAAAACTACAAGTCTCGTGGGCTTTAGTGGTGAAATAATAATTTAAAAAATCGTTTGGGAAATGAGTTTACTCCGTGGGTACTTTCTTTGTATACTTTTGACTATACGGGCCGAGTCCGGGGTTTACGGGAAATAGCGGGTTTTCGTTTGCCGGCGATTAAACTTCTTTTATTCAGCGTCTCATCAGAAATGAAAACATTTTTGAAAACTACAAGTCTCATGCGTTTTAGTGGTGAAAAGATAATTTAAAAAATCGTTTTGGAAATGAGTTTACTCCCTGGGTACTTTCTTTGTATACTTTTGACTATACGGGCCGAGTCGGGGATTTACGGGAGGTCGCGGGTTTTCGTTTGCCGGCGATTAAACTTCTTTTATTCAGCGTCTCATCAAAAATGAAAACATTTTTGAAAACTACAAGTCTCATGTGCTTTAGTGGTGAAAAAAAATTTTAAAAAATCGTTCGGGAAATGAGTTTACTCCCTGGGTACTTCCTTTGTATACTTTTGGCTATACGGGCCGAATCCGGGGTTTACGGAAAATGGCGGGTTTTCGTTTGCCGGCAATTAAACTCCTTTTATTCAGCGTCTCATCAAAAATGAAAACATTTTTGAAAACTACAAGTCTCATGCGTTTTAGTGGTGAAATATAATTTAAAAAATCGTTTTGGAAATGGGTTTACTCCCTGGTTACCTTCTTTGTATACTTTTGATTATACGGGCCGAGTCCGGGATTTACGGGAAATCGCGGGTTTTCGTTTGCCGGCGATTAAACTTCTTTTATTTAGCGTCTCATCAAAAATGAAAACATTTTTAAAAACTACAAGTCTCGTGGGCTTTAGTGGTGAAATAATAATTTAAAAAATCGTTCGGGAAATGAGTTTACTCCCTGGGTACTTTCTTTGTATACTTTTGACTATACGGGCCGAGTCTGGGGTTTACGGGAAATGGCGGGTTTTCGTTTGCCGGCGATTAAACTTCTTTTATTCAGCGTCTCATCAGAAATGAAAACATTTTTGAAAACTACAAGTCTCATGCGTTTTAGTGGTGAAAAGATAATTTAAAAAATCGTTTTGGAAATGAGTTTACTCCCTCGGTACTTTTTTTGTATACTTTTGACTATACGGGCCAAGTCGGGGATTTACGGGAAGTCGCGGGTTTTCGTTTGCCGGCAATTTAACTCCTTTTATTCAGCGTCTCATCAAAAATGAAAACATTTTTGAAAACTACAAGTCTCATGCGTTTTAGTGGTGAAAAGATAATTTAAAAAATCGTTTTGGAAATGAGTTTACTCACAGGGTACTTTCTTTGTATACATTCGACTACACGGGCCAAGCCCGGGATTTACGGGAAATCGCGGGATTTCGTTTGCCGGCGATTAAACCACTTTCATTAAGCGTCTCATCAAAAATGAAAACATTTCTGAAAACTACAAGTCACATGCGTTTTAGTGATGAAAACATAATTTAAAAAATCGTTCGGGAAATGAGTTTACTCCCTGGTTACCTTCTTTGTATACTTTTAACTATACGGGCCGAGTCCGGGATTTACGGGAAATCGCGGGTTTTCGTTTGCCGGCGATTAAACTTCTTTTATTCAGCGTCTCATCAAAAATGAAAACATTTTTAAAAACTACAAGTCTCATGGGCTTTAGTGGTGAAATAATAATTTAAAAAATCGTTCGGGAAATGAGTTTACTCCCAGGGTACTTTCTTTGTATACTTTTAACTATACGGGCCGAGTCCAGGATTTACGGGAAATCGCAGGTTTTCGTTTGCCGGCGATTAAACTTCTTTTATTCAGCGTCTCATCAAAAATGAAAACATTTTTGTAAACTACAAGTCTCATGCGTTTTAGTGGTGAGAAATGTTTTAAAAAATCGCTCGGGAAAAGAGTTTACTCCCCGGGTACTTTCTTTGTATACTTTTGACTATACGGGACGAGTCTGGGGTTTACGGGAAGTCGCGGGTTTTCGTTTGCCGGCGATTAAAATTCTTTTATTCAACGTCTCATCAAAAATGAAAACATTTTTAAAAACTACAAGTCTCGTGGGCTTTAGTGGTGAAATAATAATTTAAAAAATCGTTCGGGAAATGAGTTTACTCCCTGGGTACTTTCTTTGTATACTTTTGACTATACGGGCCGAGTCCGGGGTTTACGGGAAATGGCGGGTTTTCGTTTGCCGGCGATTAAAGTTCTTTTTTTCAGCGTCTCATCAGAAATGAAAACATTTTTGAAAACTACAAGTCTCATGCGTTTTAGTGGTGAAAAGATAATTTAAAAAATCGTTTTGGAAATGAGTTTACTCCCTGGGTACTTCCTTTGTATACTTTTGACTATACGGGCCGAGTCGGGGATTTACGGGCAGTCGCGGGTTTTCGTTTGCCGGCGATTAAAATTCTTTTATTCAACGTCTCATCAAAAATGAAAACATTTTTAAAAACTACAAGTCTCGTGGGCTTTAGTGGTGAAATAATAATTTAAAAAATCGTTCGGGAAATGAGTTTACTCCCTGGGTACTTTCTTTGTATACTTTTGACTATACGGGCCGAGTCCGGGGTTTACGGGAAATCGCGGGTTTTCGTTTGCCGGCGATTAAACCACTTTCATTAAGCGTCTCATCAAAAATGAAAACATTTATAAAAACTACAAGTGTCATGCGTTTTTGTGGTGAAAAAATAATTTAAAAAATCGTTTTGGAAATGAGTTTACTCCCTGGGTACTTCCTTTGTATACTTTTGACTATACGGGCAGAGTCGGGGATTTACGGGAAGTCGCGGGTTTTCGTTTGCCGGCGATAAAACGTCTTTTATTCAGCGTCTCATCAAAAATGAAAACATTTTTAAAAACTACAAGTCTCACGCGTTTTAGTGGTGAAAAGATAATTTAAAAAATCGTTTTGGAAATGGGTTTACTCACAGGTTACTTTCTTTGTATACATTCGACTATACAAGCCAAGCCCGGGATTTACGGGAAATCGCGGGTTTTCGTTTGCCGGCGATTAAACCACTTTCATTAAGCGTCTCATCAAAAATGAAAACATTTATAAAAACTACAAGTGTCATGCGTTTTAGTGGTGAAAAAATAATTTAAAAAATCGTTCGGGAAATGAGTTTACTCCCTGGTTACCTTCTTTGTATACTTTTGACTATACGGGCCGAGTCCGGGATTTACGGGAAATCGCGGGTTTTCGTTTGCCGGCGATTAAACTTCTTTTATTCAACGTCTCATCAAAAATGAAAACATTTTTAAAAACTACAAGTCTCGTGGGCTTTAGTGGTGAAATAATAATTTAAAAAATCGTTCGGGAAATGAGTTTACTCCCTGGGTACTTTCTTTGTATATTTTTGACTATACGGGCCGAGTCCGGGGTTTACGGGAAATGGCGGGTTTTCGTTTGCCGGCGATAAAAGTTCTTTTTTTCAGCGTCTCATCAGAAATGAAAACATTTTTGAAAACTACAAGTCTCATGCGTTTTAGTGGTGAAAAGATAATTTAAAAAATCGTTTTGGAAATGAGTTTACTCCCTGGGTACTTCCTTTGTATACTTTTGACTATACGGGCCGAGTCGGGGATTTACGGGAAGTCGCGGGTTTTCGTTTGCCGGCGATTAAACTTCTTTTATTCAGCGTCTCATCAAAAATGAAAACATTTTTAAAAACTACAAGTCTCATGTGCTTTAGTGCTGAAAAAATAATTTAAAAAATCGTTCGGGAAATGAGTTTACTCCCTGGGTACTTTCTTTGTATCCTTTTGACTATACGGGCCGAGTCCGGGGTTTACGGGAAATGGCGGGTTTTCGTTTGCCGGCGATTAAAGTTCTTTTTTTCAGCGTCTCATCAAAAATGAAAACATTTTTGTAAACTACAAGTCTCATGCCTTTTTCGTGGTGAAAAATAATTTAAAAAATCGCTCGGGAAAAGAATTTACTCCCTGGGTACTTTCTTTGTATACTTTTGACCATACGGGCCGAGTCCGGGGTTTACGGGAAATGGCGGGTTTTCGTTTGCCGGCGATTAAACTTCTTTTATTCAGCGTCTCATCAAAAATGAAAACATTTTTAAAAACTACAAGTCTTATGCGTTTTAGTGGTGAAAAGATAATTTAAAAAATCGTTTTGGAAATGGGTTTACTCACAGGTTACTTTCTTTGTATACATTCGACTATACAAGCCAAGCCCGGGATTTACGAGAAATCGCGGATTTTCGTTTGCCGGCGATTAAACCACTTTCATTAAGCGTCTCATCAAAAATAAAAACATTTATAAAAACTACAAGTGTCATGCGTTTTAGTGGTGAAAAAATAATTTAAAAAATCGTTCGGGAAATGAGTTTACTCCCTGGTTACCTTCTTTGTATACTTTTGACTATACGGGCCGAGTCCGGGATTTACGGGAAATCGCGGGTTTTCGTTTGCCGGCGATTAAACTTCTTTTATTCAGCGTCTCATCAAAAATGAAAACATTTTTAAAAACTACAAGTCTCGTGGGCTTTAGTGGTGAAATAATAATTTAAAAAATCGTTCGGGAAATGAGTTTACTCCCTGGGTACTTTCTTTGTATACTTTTGACTATACGGGCCGAGTCCGGGGTTTACGGGAAATGGCGGGTTTTCGTTTGCCGGCGATTAAAGTTCTTTTTTTCAGCGTCTCATCAGAAATGAAAACATTTTTGAAAACTACAAGTCTCATGCGTTTTAGTGATGAAAAGATAATTTAAAAAATCGTTTTGGAAATGAGTTTACTCACAGGGTACTTTCTTTGTATGCATTCGACTATACGGGCCAAGCCCGGGATGTACGGGAAATCGCGGGTTTCGTTTGCCGGCGATTAAACCACTTTCATTGAGCGTCTCATCAAAAATGAAAACATTTCTGAAAACTACAAGTCTCATGCGTTTTAGTGGTGAAATAATAATTTAAAAAATCGTTCGGGAAATGAGTTTACTCCCTGGGTACTTTCTTTGTATACTTTTGACTATACGGGCCGAGTCGGAGATTTACAGGAAGTCGCAGGTTTTCGTTTGCCGGCGATTAAACTTCTTTTATTCAGCGTCTCATCAAAAATGAAAACATTTTTCAAAACTACAAGTCTCATGGGCTTTAGTGGTTAAATAATAATTTAAAAAATCGTTCGGGAAATGAGTTTACTCCCAGGGTACTTTCTTTGTATACTTTTGACTATACGGGCCGAGTCCGGGGTTTACGGGAAATGGCGGGTTTTCGTTTGTCGGCGATTAAACTTCTTTTATTCAGCGTCTCATCAAAAATGAAAACATTTTTAAAAACTACAAGTCTCATGGGCTTTAGTGGTTAAATAATAATTTAAAAAATCGTTCGGGAAATGAGTTTACTCCCTGGGTACTTTCTTTGTATACATTCGACTATACGGGCCAAGCCCGGGATGTACGGGAAATCGCAGGTTTCGTTTGCCGGCGATTAAGCCACTTTCATTAAGCGTCTCATCAAAAATGAAAACATTTCTGAAAACTACAAGTCTCATGCGTTTTAGTGGTGAAATAATAATTTAAAAAATCGTTCGGGAAATGAGTTTACTCCCAGGGTACTTTCTTTGTATACTTTTGACTATACGGGCCGAGTCCGGGGTTTACGGGAAATGGCGGGTTTTCGTTTGCCGGCGTTTAAACCACTTTCATTAAGCGTCTTATCAAAAATGAAAACATTTCTGAAAACTACAAGTGTCATGCGTTTTAGTGGTGAAAAAATAATTTAAAAAATCGTTCGGGAAATGAGTTTACTCCCTGGTTACTTTCTTTGTATACTTTCGACTATACGGGCCGAGTCGGAGATTTACGGGAAGTCACGGGTTTTCGTTTGCCGGCGATTAAACTTCTTTTATTCAGCGTCTCATCAAAATTGAAAACATTTTTAAAAACTACAAGTCTCATGGGCTTTAGTGGTTAAATAATAATTTAAAAAATCGATCGAGAAATGAGTTTACTCCCTGGGTACTTTTTTTGTATGCATTCGACTATACGGGCCAAGCCAGGGATGTACGGGAAATCGCGGGTTTCGTTTGCCGGCGATTAAACCACTTTCAATAAGCGTCTTATCAAAAATGAAAACATTTCTAAAAGCTACAAGTCTCATGCGTTTTAGTGATGAAAAAATAATTTAAAAAATCGTTCGGGAAATGAGTTTACTCCCTGGGTACTTTCTTTGTATACTTTTGACTATACGGGCAGAATCCGGGATTTACGGGAAGTCGCGGGTTTTCGTTTGCCGGCGATTAAACTTCTTTTATTCAGCGTCTCATCAAAAATGAAAACATTTCTGAAAACTACAAGTCTCATGCGTTTTAGTGTTGAAAAAATAATTTAAAAAATCGTTCGGGAAATGAGTTTACTCCCTGGGTACTTTCTTTGTATACTTTTGACTATACGGGCCGAGTCGGAGATTTACGGGAAGTCCCGGGTTTTCGTTTGCCGGCGATTAAACTTCTTTTATTCAGCGTCTCATCAAAAATGAAAACATTTTTAAAAACTACAAGTCTCATGGGCTTTAGTGGTTAAATAATAATTTAAAAAATCGTTCGGGAAATGAGTTTACTCCCTGGGTACTTTCTTTGTATACATTCGACTATACGGGCCAAGCCCGGGATGTACGGGAAATCGCGGGCTTCGTTTGCCGGCGATTAAACCACTTTCATTAAGCGTCTCATCAAAAATGAAAACATTTCTAAAAACTACAAGTCTCATGCGTTTTAGTGGTGAAATAATAATTTAAAAAATCGTTCGGGAAATGAGTTTACTCACTGGGTACTTTCTTTGTATACTTTTGACTATACGGGACGAGTCGGAGATTTACGGGAAGTCGCGGGTTTTCGTTTGCCGGCGATTAAACTTCTTTTATTCAGCGTCTCATCAAAAATGAAAACATTTTTTAAAAACTGCAAGTCTCATGGGCTTTAGTGGTTAAATAATAATTTAAAAAATCGTTCGGGAAATGAGTTTACTCCCTGGGTACTTTCTTTGTATACATTCGACTATACGGGCCAAGCCCGGGATGTACGGGAAATCGCGGGTTTCGTTTTCCGGCGATTAAACCACTTTCATTCAGCGTCTCATCAAAAATGAAAACATTTCTGAAAACTACAAGTCTCATGCGTTTTAGTGATGAAAAAATAATTTAAAAAATCGTTCGGGAAATGAGTTTACTCCCTGGGTACTTTCTTTGTATACTTTTGACTATACGGGCCGAGTCCGGGATTTAAGGGAAGTTGCGGGTTTTCGTTTGCCGGCGATTAAACTTCTTTTATTCAGCGTCTCATCAAAAATTAAAACATTTTTGAAAAGTACAAGTCTCATGCGTTTTAGTGGTGAAATAATAATTTAAAAAATCGTTCGGGAAATGAGTTTACTCCCAGGGTACTTTCTTTGTATACTTTTGACTATACGGGCCGAGTCCGGGGTTTACGGGAAATGGCGGGTTTTCGTTTGCCGGCGATTAAACTTCTTTTATTCAGCGTCTCATCAAAAATGAAAACATTTTTAAAAACTACAAGTCTCATGCGTTTTAGTGGTGAAAAGATAATTTAAAAAATCGTTTTGGAAATGCGTTTACTCACAGGGTACTTTCTTTGTATACATTCGACTATACGGGCCAAGCCCGGGATTTACGGGAAATCGCGGAATTTCGTTTGCCGGCGATTAAACCACTTTCATTAGGCGTCTCATCAAAAATGAAAACATTTCTGAAAACTACAAGTCTCATGCGTGTTAGTGGTGAAAAAATAATTTAAAAAAACGTTCGGGAAATGAGTTTAATCCCTGGGTACCTTCTTCGTATACTTTTGACTATACGGGCCGAATCCGGGATTTACGGGAAATCGCGGGTTTTCGTTTGCCGGCGATTAAACTTCATTTATTCAGCGTCTCATCAAAAATGAAAACATTTTTGAAAACTACAAGTCTCATGGGCTCTAGTGGTGAAATAATAATTTAAAAAATCGTTCGGGAAATGAGTTTACTCCCTGGGTACGTTCTTTGTATACTTTTGACTATACGGGCCGAGTCCGGGGTTTACGGGAAATGGCGGGTTTTCGTTTGCCGGCGATTAAACTCCTTTTATTCAGCGTCTCATCAAAAATGAAAACATTTTTCAAAGCTACAAGTCTCATGCGCTTTAGTGGTGAAAAGATAATTTAAAAAATCGTTTTGGAAATGAGTTTACTCACAGGGCACTTTCTTTGTATACATTCGACTATACGAGCCAAGCCCGGGATTTACGGGAAATCGCGGAATTTCGTTTGCCGGCGATTAAACCACTTTTACTAAGCGTCTCATCAAAAATGAAAACAATTCTGAAAACTACAAGTCTCATGCGTTTTAGTGGTGAAAAAATAATTTGAAAAATCGTTCGGGAAATGAGTTTACTCCCGGGTTACCTTCTTTGTATACTTTTGACTATACGAACCGAGTCCGGGATTTACGGGAAATCACGGGTTTTCGTTTGCCGGCGATTAAACTTCTTTTATTCAGCGTCTCATCAAAAATGAAAACATTTTTAAAAACTACAAGTCTCGTGGGTTTTAGTGGTGAAATAATAATTTAAAAAATCGTTCGGGAAATGAGTTTACTCCCTGGGTACTTTCTTTGTATACTTTTGACTATACGGGCCGAGTCCGGGGTTTACGGGAAATGGCGGCTTTTCGTTTGCCGGCGATTAAACTTCTTTTATTCAGCGTCTCATCAGAAATGAAAACATTTTTGAAAACTACAAGTCTCATGCGTTTTAGTGGTGAAAAGATAATTTAAAAAATCGTTTTGGAAATGAGTTTACTCCCTGGGTACTTTCTTTGTATACTTTTGACTATACGGGCCGAGTCGGGGATTTACGGGAGGTCGCGGGTTTTCGTTTGCCGGCGATTAAACTTCTTTTATTCAGCGTCTTATTAAAAATGAAAACATTTTTCAAAACTACAAGTCTCATGGGCTTTAGTGGTTAAATAATAATTTAAAAAATCGTTCGGGAAATGAGTTTACTCCCAGGGTACTTTCTTTGTATACTTTTGACTATACGGGCCGAGTCCGGGGTTTACGGGAAATGGCGGGTTTTCGTTTGTCGGCGATTAAACTTCTTTTATTCAGCGTCTCATCAAAAATGAAAACATTTTTAAAAACTACAAGTCTCATGGGCTTTAGTGGTTAAATAATAATTTAAAAAATCGTTCGGGAAATGAGTTTACTCCCTGGGTACTTTCTTTGTATACATTCGACTATACGGGCCAAGCCCGGGATGTACGGGAAATGGCGGGTTTTCGTTTGCCGGCGTTTAAACCACTTTCATTAAGCGTCTTATCAAAAATGAAAACATTTCTGAAAACTACAAGTGTCATGCGTTTTAGTGGTGAAAAAATAATTTAAAAAATCGTTCGGGGAATGAGTTTACTCCCTGGTTACTTTCTTTGTATACTTTCGACTATACGGGCCGAGTCGGAGATTTACGGGAAGTCGCGGGTTTTCGTTTGCCGGCGATTAAACTTCTTTTATTCAGCGTCTCATCAAAATTGAAAACATTTTTAAAAACTACAAGTCTCATGGGCTTTAGTGGTTAAATAATAATTTAAAAAATCGATCGAGAAATGAGTTTACTCCCTGGGTACTTTTTTTGTATGCATTCGACTATACGGGCCAAGCCAGGGATGTACGGGAAATCGCGGGTTTCGTTTGCCGGCGATTAAACCACTTTCAATAAGCGTCTTATCAAAAATGAAAACATTTCTGAAAATTACAAGTCTCATGCGTTTTAGTGATGAAAAAATAATTTAAGAAATCGTTCGGGAAATGAGTTTACTCCCTGGGTACTTTCTTTGTATACTTTTGACTATACGGGCAGAATCCGGGATTTACGGGAAGTCGCGGGTTTTCGTTTGCCGGCGACTAAACTTCTTTTATTCAGCGTCTCATCAAAAATGAAAACATTTCTGAAAACTACAAGTCTCATGCGTTTTAGTGTTGAAAAAATAATTTAAAAAATCGTTCGGGAAATGAGTTTACTCCCTGGGTACTTTCTTTGTATACTTTTGACTATACGGGCCGAGTCGGAGATTTACGGGAAGTCGCGGGTTTTCGTTTGCCGGCGATTAAACTTCTTTTATTCAGCGTCTCATCAAAAATGAAAACATTTTTAAAAACTACAAGTCTCATGGGCTTTAGTGGTTAAATAATAATTTAAAAAATCGTTCGGGAAATGAGTTTACTCCCTGGGTACTTTCTTTGTATACATTCGACTATACGGGCCAAGCCCGGGATGTACAGGAAATCGCGGGCTTCGTTTGCCGGCGATTAAACCACTTTCATTAAGCGTCTCATCAAAAATGAAAACATTTCTAAAAACTACAAGTCTCATGCGTTTTAGTGGTGAAATAATAATTTAAAAAATCGTTCGGGAAATGAGTTTACTCACTGGGTACTTTCTTTGTATACTTTTGACTATACGGGACGAGTCGGAGATTTACGGGAAGTCGCGGGTTTTCGTTTGCCGGCGATTAAACTTCTTTTATTCAGCGTCTCATCAAAAATGAAAACATTTTTTAAAAACTACAAGTCTCATGGGCTTTAGTGGTTAAATAATAATTTAAAAAATCGTTCGGGAAATGAGTTTACTCCCTGGGTACTTTCTTTGTATACATTCGACTATACGGGCCAAGCCCGGGATGTACGGGAAATCGCGGGTTTCGTTTGCCGGCGATTAAACCACTTTCATTCAGCGTCTCATCAAAAATGAAAACATTTCTGAAAACTACAAGTCTCATGCGTTTTAGTGATGAAAAAATAATTTAAAAAATCGTTCGGGAAATGAGTTTACTCCCTGGGTACTTTCTTTGTATACTTTTGACTATACGGGCCGAGTCCGGGATTTAAGGGAAGTTGCGGGTTTTCGTTTGCCGGCGATTAAACTTCTTTTATTCAGCGTCTCATCAAAAATTAAAACATTTTTGAAAAGTACAAGTCTCATGCGTTTTAGTAGTGAAATAATAATTTAAAAAATCGTTCGGGAAATGAGTTTACTCCCAGGGTACTTTCTTTGTATTCTTTTGACTATACGGGCCGAGTCCGGGGTTTACGGGAAATGGCGGGTTTTCGTTTGCCGGCGATTAAACTTCTTTTATTCAGCGTCTCATCAAAAATGAAAACATTTTTAAAAACTACAAGTCTCATGCGTTTTAGTGGTGAAAAGATAATTTAAAAAATCGTTTTGGAAATGCGTTTACTCACAGGGTACTTTCTTTGTATACATTCGACTATACGGGCCAAGCCCGGGATTTACGGGAAATCGCGGAATTTCGTTTGCCGGCGATTAAGCCACTTTCATTAGGCGTCTCATCAAAAATGAAAACATTTCTGAAAACTACAAGTCTCATGCGTGTTAGTGGTGAAAAAATAATTTAAAAAAACGTTCGGGAAATGAGTTTAATCCCTGGGTACCTTCTTCGTATACTTTTGACTATACGGGCAGAATCCGGGATTTACGGGAAATCGCGGGTTTTCGTTTGCCGGCGATTAAACTTCATTTATTCAGCGTCTCATCAAAAATGAAAACATTTTTGAAAACTACAAGTCTCATGGGCTCTAGTGGTGAAATAATAATTTAAAAAATCGTTCGGGAAATGAGTTTACTCCCTGGGTACTTTCTTTGTATACTTTTGACTATACGGGCCGAGTCTGGGGTTTACGGGAAATGGCGGGTTTTCGTTTGCCGGCGATTAAACTCCTTTTATTCAGCGTCTCATCAAAAATGAAAACATTTTTCAAAGCTACAAGTCTCATGCGCTTTAGTGGTGAAAAGATAATTTAAAAAATCGTTTTGGAAATGAGTTTACTCACAGGGCACTTTCTTTGTATACATTCGACTATACGAGCCAAGCCCGGGATTTACGGGAAATCGCGGAATTTCGTTTGCCGGCGATTAAACCACTTTCACTAAGAGTCTCATCAAAAATGAAAACAATTCTGAAAACTACAAGTCTCATGCGTTTTAGTGGTGAAAAAATAATTTTGAAAAATCGTTCGGGAAATGAGTTTACTCCCGGGTTACCTTCTTTGTATACTTTTGACTATACGGGCCGAGTCCGGGATTTACGGGAAATCGCGGGTTTTCGTTTGCCGGCGATTAAACTTCTTTTATTCAGCGTCTCATCAAAAATGAAAACATTTTTAAAAACTACAAGTCTCGTGGGCTTTAGTGGTGAAATAATAATTTAAAAAATCGTTTGGGAAATGAGTTTACTCCGTGGGTACTTTCTTTGTATACTTTTGACTATACGGGCCGAGTCCGGGGTTTACGGGAAATAGCGGGTTTTCGTTTGCCGGCGATTAAACTTCTTTTATTCAGCGTCTCATCAGAAATGAAAACATTTTTGAAAACTACAAGTCTCATGCGTTTTAGTGGTGAAAAGATAATTTAAAAAATCGTTTTGGAAATGAGTTTACTCCCTGGGTACTTTCTTTGTATACTTTTGACTATACGGGCCGAGTCGGGGATTTACGGGAGGTCGCGGTTTTTCGTTTGCCGGCGATTAAACTTCTTTTATTCAGCGTCTCATCAAAAATGAAAACATTTTTGAAAACTACAAGTCTCATGTGCTTTAGTGGTGAAAAAAAAATTTAAAAAATCGTTCGGGAAATGAGTTTACTCCCTGGGTACTTCCTTTGTATACTTTTGGCTATACGGGCCGAATCCGGGGTTTACGGAAAATGGCGGGTTTTCGTTTGCCGGCAATTAAACTCCTTTTATTCAGCGTCTCATCAAAAATGAAAACATTTTTGAAAACTACAAGTCTCATGCGTTTTAGTGGTGAAAATATAATTTAAAAAATCGTTTTGGAAATGGGTTTACTCCCTGGTTACCTTCTTTGTATACTTTTGACTATACGGGCCGAGTCCGGGATTTACGGGAAATCGCGGGTTTTCGTTTGCCGGCGATTAAACTTCTTTTATTTAGCGTCTCATCAAAAATGAAAACATTTTTAAAAACTACAAGTCTCGTGGGCTTTAGTGGTGAAATAATAATTTAAAAAATCGTTCGGGAAATGAGTTTACTCCCTGGGTACTTTCTTTGTATACTTTTGACTATACGGGCCGAGTCTGGGGTTTACGGGAAATGGCGGGTTTTCGTTTGCCGGCGATTAAACTTCTTTTATTCAGCGTCTCATCAGAAATGAAAACATTTTTGAAAACTACAAGTCTCATGCGTTTTAGTGGTGAAAAGATAATTTAAAAAATCGTTTTGGAAATGAGTTTACTCCCTCGGTACTTTTTTTGTATACTTTTGACTATACGGGCCAAGTCGGGGATTTACGGGAAGTCGCGGGTTTTCGTTTGCCGGCAATTTAACTCCTTTTATTCAGCGTCTCATCAAAAATGAAAACATTTTTGAAAACTACAAGTCTCATGCGTTTTAGTGGTGAAAAGATAATTTAAAAAATCGTTTTGGAAATGAGTTTACTCACAGGGTACTTTCTTTGTATACATTCGACTACACGGGCCAAGCCCGGGATTTACGGGAAATCGCGGGATTTCGTTTGCCGGCGATTAAACCACTTTCATTAAGCGTCTCATCAAAAATGAAAACATTTCTGAAAACTACAAGTCACATGCGTTTTAGTGATGAAAACATAATTTAAAAAATCGTTCGGGAAATGAGTTTACTCCCTGGTTACCTTCTTTGTATACTTTTAACTATACGGGCCGAGTCCGGGATTTACGGGAAATCGCGGGTTTTCGTTTGCCGGCGATTAAACTTCTTTTATTCAGCGTCTCATCAAAAATGAAAACATTTTTAAAAACTACAAGTCTCATGGGCTTTAGTGGTGAAATAATAATTTAAAAAATCGTTCGGGAAATGAGTTTACTCCCAGGGTACTTTCTTTGTATACTTTTGACTATACGGGCCGAGTCCAGGATTTACGGGAAATCGCAGGTTTTCGTTTGCCGGCGATTAAACTCCTTTTATTCAGCGTCTCATCAAAAATGAAAACATTTTTGATAACTACAAGTCTCATGCGTTTTAGTGGTGAAAAAATATTTTAAAAAATCGTTCGGGAAATGAGTTTACTCCCTAGGTACTTTCTTTGTATACATTTGACTATACGGGCCGAGTCCGGGGTTTACGAGAAATGGCGGGTTTTCGTTTGCCGGCGATTAAACTTCTTTTATTCAACGTCTCATCAAAAATAAAAACATTTTTGAAAACTACAAGTCTCATGCGTTTTAGTGGTGAAAAGATAATTTAAAAAATCGTTCGGGAAATGAGTTTACTCACAGGGTACTTTCTTTGTATACATTCGACTATACGGGCCCAGCCCGGGATTTACAGGAAATCGCAGGTTTTCGTTTGCCGGCGATTAAACCACTTTCATTAAGCGTCTCATCAAAAATGAAAACATTTTTGAAAACTACAAGTCTCATGGGCTTTAGTGGTGAAATAATAATTTAAAAAATCGTTCGGGAAATGAGTTTACTCCCTGGGTACTTTCTTTGTATACTTTTGACTATACGAGCCGAGTCCGGGATTTACGGGAAATCGCGGGTTTTCGTTTGCCGGCGATTAAACTTCTTTTATTCAGCGTCTCATCAAAAATGAAAACATTTTTAAAAACTACAAGTCTCATGTGCTTTAGTGGTGAAAAAATAATTTAAAAAATCGTTCGGGAAATGAGTTTACTCCCTGGGTACTTTCTTTGTATACTTTTGACTATACGGGCCGAGTCTGGGATTTACGGGAAATCGCGGGTTTTCGTTTGCCGGCGATTAAACAACTTTCATTAAGCGTCTCCTCAAAAATGAAAACATTTTTGAAAACTACAAGTCTCATGCGTTTAGTGGTGAAAAAATAATTTAAAAAATCGTTCGGGAAATGAGTTTACTCCCTGGGTACTTTCTTTGTATACTTTTGACTATACGGGCCGAGTCCGGGATTTACGGGAAATGGCGGGTTTTTATTTGCCGGCGATTAAATTTCTTTTATTCAGCGTCTCATCAAAAATGAAAACATTTCTGAAAACTACAAGTCTCATGCGTTTTAGTGGTGAAAAAATATTTTAAAAAATCGTTCGGGAAATGAGTTTACTCCTTAGGTACTTTCTTTGTATACATTTGACTATACGGGCCGAGTCCGGGGTTTACGGGAAATGGCGGGTTTTCGTTTGCCGGCGATTAAACTTCTTTTATTCAACGTCTCATCAAAAATGAAAACATTTTTGAAAACTACAAGTCTCATGCGTTTTAGTGGTGAAAAGATAATTTAAAAAATCGTTCGGGAAATGAGTTTACTCACAGGGTACTTTCTTTGTATACATTCGACTATACGGGCCCAGCCCGGGATTTACAGGAAATCGCGGGTTTTCGTTTGCCGGCGATTAAACCACTTTCATTAAGCGTCTCATCAAAAATGAAAACATTTTTGAAAACTACAAGTCTCATGGGCTTTAGTGGTGAAATAATAATTTAAAAAATCGTTCGTGAAATGAGTTTACTCCCTGGGTACTTTCTTCGTATACTTTTGACTATACGGGCCGAGTCCAGGATTTACGGGAAATCGCAGGTTTTCGTTTGCCGGCGATTAAACTCCTTTTATTCAGCGTCTCATCAAAAATGAAAACATTTTTGATAACTACAAGTCTCATGCGTTTTAGTGGTGAAAAAATATTTTAAAAAATCGTTCGGGAAATGAGTTTACTCCCTAGGTACTTTCTTTGTATACATTTGACTATACGGGCCGAGTCCGGGGTTTACGAGAAATGGCGGGTTTTCGTTTGCCGGCGATTAAACTTCTTTTATTCAACGTCTCATCAAAAATAAAAACATTTTTGAAAACTACAAGTCTCATGCGTTTTAGTGGTGAAAAGATAATTTAAAAAATCGTTCGGGAAATGAGTTTACTCACAGGGTACTTTCTTTGTATACATTCGACTATACGGGCCCAGCCCGGGATTTACAGGAAATCGCAGGTTTTCGTTTGCCGGCGATTAAACCACTTTCATTAAGCGTCTCATCAAAAATGAAAACATTTTTGAAAACTACAAGTCTCATGGGCTTTAGTGGTGAAATAATAATTTAAAAAATCGTTCGTGAAATGAGTTTACTCCCTGGGTACTTTCTTCGTATACTTTTGACTATACGGGCCGAGTCCAGGATTTACGGGAAATCGCAGGTTTTCGTTTGCCGGCGATTAAACTCCTTTTATTCAGCGTCTCATCAAAAATGAAAACATTTTTGATAACTACAAGTCTCATGCGTTTTAGTGGTGAAAAGATAATTTAAATAATCGTTTTGGAAATGAGTTTACTCACAGGGTACTTTCTTTGTATACATTCGACTATACGGGCCAAGCCCGGGATTTACGGGAAATCGCGGGTTTTCGTTTGCCGGCGATTAAACCACTTTCATTAAGCGTCTCATCAAAAATGAAAACATTTCTGAAAACTACAAGTCTCATGCGTTTTAGTGGTGAAAAAATAATTTAAAAAATCGTTCGGGAAATGAGTTTACTCCCTGGGTACTTTCTTTGTATACTTTTGATATACGGGCCAAGCCCGGGATTTACGGGAAATCGCGGGTTTTCGTTTGCCGGCGATTAAACTTCTTTTATTCAGCGTCTTATCAAAAGTGAAAACACTTTTGAAAACTACAAGTCTCATGCGTTTTAGTGGTGAAAAGATAATTTAAAAAATCGTTTTGGAAATGAGTTTACTCACAGGGTACTTTCTTTGTAAACATTCGACTATACGGGCCAAGCCCGGGATTTACGGGAAATCGCGGGTTTTCGTTTGCCGGCGATTAAACAACTTTCATTAAGCGTCTCCTCAAAAATGAAAATATTTTTAAAAACTACAAGTCTCATGCGTTTTAGTGGTGAAAAAATAATTTAAAAAATCGTTCGGGAAATGAGTTTACTCCCTGGGTACCTTCTTTGTATACTTTTGACTATACGGGCCGAGTCTGGGATTTACGGGAAATCCCGGGTTTTCTTTTGCCGGCGATTAAACTTCTTTTATTCAGCGTCTCATCAAAAATGAAAACATTTTTGTAAACTACAAGTCTCATGCGTTTTAGTGGTGAAAAAATAATTTAAAAAATCGTTCGGGAAATGAGTTTACTCCCTGGGTACTTTTTTTGTATACTTTTGACTATACGGGCCGGTTCGGGGATTTACGGGAAGTCGCGGGTTTTCGTTTGCCGGCGATTAAACTTCTTTTATTTAGCGTCTCATCAAAAATGAAAACATTTTTGTAAACTAAAAGTCTCATGCGTTTTAGTGGTGAAAAAATAATTTAAAAAATCGTTCGGGAAATGAGTTTACTCCCTGGGTACTTTCTTTGTATCCAATTGACTATACGGGCCGAGACCGGGGTTTACGGGAAATGGCGGGTTTTCGTTTGCCGGCGATTAAACTTCTTTTATTCAGCGTCTCATCAAAAATGAAAACATTTTTGAAAACTGCAAGTCTCATGCGTTTTAGTGGTGAAAAGATAATTTAAAAAATCGTTTTGGAAATGAGTTTACTCACAGGGTACTTTCTTTGTATACATTCGACTATACGGGCCAAGCCCGGGATGTACGGGAAATCGCGAGCTTTCGTTTGCCGGCGATTAAACCACTTTCATTAAGCGTCTCATCAAAAATGAAAACATTTCTGAAAACTACAAGTCTCATGCGTTTTAGTGGTTAAATAATAATTTAAAAAATCGTTCGGGAAATGAGTTTACTCCCAGGGTACTTTCTTTGTATACTTTTGACTACACGGGCCGAGTCCGGGATTTACGGGAAATCGCGGGTTTTCGTTTGCCGGCGATTAAACTTCTTTTATTCAGCGTCTCATCAAAAATGAAAACATTTTTAAAAACTACAAGTCTCATGTGCTTTAGTGGTGAAAAAATAATTTAAAAAATCGTTCGGGAAATGAGTTTACTCCCTGGGTACTTTCTTTGTATACTTTTGACTATACGGGCCGAGTCCGGGGTTTCTGGGAAATCGCGGGTTTTCGTTTGCCGGCGATTAAACTTCTTTTATTCAGCGTCTCATTAAAAATGAAAACATTTTTTAAAACTACAAGTCTCATGGGCTTTAGTGGTGAAAAAATAATTTAAAAAATCGTTCGGGAAATGAGTTTACTCCCAGGGTACTTTCTTTGTATACTTTTGACTACACGGGCCGAGTCCGGGATTTACGGGAAATCGCGGGTTTTCGTTTGCCGGCGATTAAACTTCTTTTATTCAGCGTCTCATCAAAAATGAAAACATTTTTAAAAACTACAAGTCTCATGTGCTTTAGTGGTGAAAAAATAATTTAAAAAATCGTTCGGGAAATGAGTTTACTCCCTGGGTACTTTCTTCGTATACTTTTGACTATACGGGCCGAGTCCAGGATTTACGGGAAATCGCAGGTTTTCGTTTGCCGGCGATTAAACTCCTTTTATTCAGCGTCTCATCAAAAATGAAAACATTTTTGATAACTACAAGTCTCATGCGTTTTAGTGGTGAAAAGATAATTTAAATAATCGTTTTGGAAATGAGTTTACTCACAGGGTACTTTCTTTGTATACATTCGACTATACGGGCCAAGCCCGGGATTTACGGGAAATCGCGGGTTTTCGTTTGCCGGCGATTAAACCACTTTCATTAAGCGTCTCATCAAAAATGAAAACATTTCTGAAAACTACAAGTCTCATGCGTTTTAGTGGTGAAAAAATAATTTAAAAAATCGTTCGGGAAATGAGTTTACTCCCTGGGTACTTTCTTTGTATACTTTTGATATACGGGCCAAGCCCGGGATTTACGGGAAATCGCGGGTTTTCGTTTGCCGGCGATTAAACTTCTTTTATTCAGCGTCTTATCAAAAGTGAAAACACTTTTGAAAACTACAAGTCTCATGCGTTTTAGTGGTGAAAAGATAATTTAAAAAATCGTTTTGGAAATGAGTTTACTCACAGGGTACTTTCTTTGTAAACATTCGACTATACGGGCCAAACCCGGGATTTACGGGAAATCGCGGGTTTTCGTTTGCCGGCGATTAAACAACTTTCATTAAGCGTCTCCTCAAAAATGAAAATATTTTTAAAAACTACAAGTCTCATGCGTTTTAGTGGTGAAAAAATAATTTAAAAAATCGTTCGGGAAATGAGTTTACTCCCTGGGTACCTTCTTTGTATACTTTTGACTATACGGGCCGAGTCTGGGATTTACGGGAAATCCCGGGTTTTCTTTTGCCGGCGATTAAACTTCTTTTATTCAGCGTCTCATCAAAAATGAAAACATTTTTGTAAACTACAAGTCTCATGCGTTTTAGTGGTGAAAAAATAATTTAAAAAATCGTTCGGGAAATGAGTTTACTCCCTGGGTACTTTTTTTGTATACTTTTGACTATACGGGCCGGTTCGGGGATTTACGGGAAGTCGCGGGTTTTCGTTTGCCGGCGATTAAACTTCTTTTATTTAGCGTCTCATCAAAAATGAAAACATTTTTGTAAACTACAAGTCTCATGCGTTTTAGTGGTGAAAAAATAATTTAAAAAATCGTTCGGGAAATGAGTTTACTCCCTGGGTACTTTCTTTGTATCCATTTGACTATACGGGCCGAGACCGGGGTTTACGGGAAATGGCGGGTTTTCGTTTGCCGGCGATTAAACTTCTTTTATTCAGCGTCTCATCAAAAATGAAAACATTTTTGAAAACTGCAAGTCTCATGCGTTTTAGTGGTGAAAAGATAATTTAAAAAATCGTTTTGGAAATGAGTTTACTCACAGGGTACTTTCTTTGTATACATTCGACTATACGGGCCAAGCCCGGGATGTACGGGAAATCGCGAGCTTTCGTTTGCCGGCGATTAAACCACTTTCATTAAGCGTCTCATCAAAAATGAAAACATTTCTGAAAACTACAAGTCTCATGCGTTTTAGTGGTTAAATAATAATTTAAAAAATCGTTCGGGAAATGAGTTTACTCCCAGGGTACTTTCTTTGTATACTTTTGACTACACGGGCCGAGTCCGGGATTTACGGGAAATCGCGGGTTTTCGTTTGCCGGCGATTAAACTTCTTTTATTCAGCGTCTCATCAAAAATGAAAACATTTTTAAAAACTACAAGTCTCATGTGCTTTAGTGGTGAAAAAATAATTTAAAAAATCGTTCGGGAAATGAGTTTACTCCCTTGGTACTTTCTTTGTATACTTTTGACTATACGGGCCGAGTCCGGGGTTTCTGGGAAATCGCGGGTTTTCGTTTGCCGGCGATTAAACTTCTTTTATTCAGCGTCTCATTAAAAATGAAAACATTTTTTAAAACTACAAGTCTCATGGGCTTTAGTGGTGAAATAATAATGTAAAAAATCGTTTGGGAAATGATTTTACTCCCTGGGTACTTTCTTTGTATACTTTTGACTATACGGGCCGAGTCCGGGATTTACGGGAAATCGCGGGTTTTCGTTTGCCGGCGATTAAACCACTTTCACTAAGCGTCTCATCAAAAATGAAAACATTTCTGAAAACTACAAATCTCATGCGTTTTAGTGGTGAAAAAATAATTTAAAAAATCGTTCGGGAAATGAGTTTACTCCCTGGGTACTTTCTTTGTATACTTTTGACTATACGGGCCGAGTCGGGGATTTACGGAAAGTCGCGGGTTTGCGTTTGCCGGCGATTAAACTTCTTTTATTCAGGGTCTCATCATAAATGAAAACATTTTTGTAAACTACAAGTCTCATGCGTTTTAGTGGTGAAAAAATAATTTAAAAAATCGTTCGGGAAATGAGTTTACTCCCTGGGTACTTTCTTTGTATACTTTTGATTATACGGGCCGAGTCCGGCGTTTACGGGAAATGGCGGGCTTTCGTTTGCCGGCGAATAAACTTCTTTTATTTAGCGTCTCATCAAAAATGAAAACATTTTTGAAAACTGCAAGTCTCATGCGTTTTAGTGGTGAAAAGATAATTTAAAAAATCGTTTTGGAAATGAGTTTACTCACAGGGTACTTTCTTTGTATACATTCGACTATAGGTGCCAAGCCCGGGATGTACGGGAAATCGCGAGTTTTCTTTTGCCGGCGATTAAACCACTTTCATTAGTCGTCTCATCAAAAATGAAAACATTTCTGAAAACTACAAGTCTCATGCGCTTTAGTGGTGAAAAAATAATTTAAAAAATCGTTCGGGAAATGAGTTTACTCCCTGGGTACTTTCTTTGTATACTTTTGACTATACGGGCCGAGTCCGGGGTTTACGGGAAATGGCGGCTTTTCGTTTGCCGGCGATTAAACTTCTTTTATTCAGCGTCTCATCAAAAATGAAAACATTTTTTAAAACTACAAGTCTCATGGGCTTTAGTGGTGAAATAATAATGTAAAAAATCGTTTGGGAAATGAGTTTACTCCCTGGGTACTTTCTTTGTATACTTTTGACAATACGGGCCGAGTCCGAGATTTACGGGAAATCGCGGGTTTTCGTTTGCCGGCGATTAAACCACTTTCACTAAGCGTCTCATCAAAAATGAAATCATTTCTGAAAACTACAAGTCTCATGCGTTTTAGTGATGAAATAATAATGTAAAAAATCGTTTGGGAAATGAGTTTACTCCCTGGGTACTTTCTTTGTATACTTTTGACTATACGGGCCGAGTCCGGGATTTACGGGAAATCGCGGGTTTTCGTTTGCCGGCGATTAAACCACTTTCACTAAGCGTCTCATCAAAAATGAAAACATTTCTGAAAACTACAAGTCTCATGCGTTTTAGTGGTGAAAAAATAATTTAAAAAATCGTTCGGGAAATGAGTTTACTCCCAGGGTACTTTCTTTGTATACTTTTAACCACACGGGCCGAGTCCGGGATGTACGGGAAATCGCGGGTTTTCGTTTGCCGGCGATTAAACTTCTTTTATTCAGCGTCTCATCAAAAATGAAAACATTTTTAAAAACTACAAGTCTCATGTGCTTTAGTGGTGAAAAAATAATTTAAAAAATCGTTCGGGAAATGAGTTTACTCCCTGGGTACTTTCTTTGTATACTTTTGACTATACGGGCCGAGTCCGGGGTTTACGGGAAATCGCGGGTTTTCGTTTGCTGGCGATTAAACTTCTTTTATTCAGCGTCTCATCAAAAATGAAAACATTTTTTAAAACTACAAGTCTCATGGGCTTTAGTGGTGAAAAAATAATTTAAAAAATCGTTTGGGAAATGAGTTTACTCCCTGGGTACTTTCTTTGTATACTTTTGACTATACGGGCCGAGTCCGGGGTTTACGGGAAATGGCGGCTTTTCGTTTGCCGGCGATTAAACTTCTTTTATTCAGCGTCTCATCAAAAATGAAAACATTTTTTAAAACTACAAGTCTCATGGGCTTTAGTGGTGAAATAATATTGTAAAAAATCGTTTGGGAAATGAGTTTACTCCCTGGGTACTTTCTTTGTATACTTTTGACTATACGGGCCGAGTCCGGGATTTACGGGAAATCGCGGGTTTTCGTTTGCTGGCGATTAAACCACTTTCACTAAGCGTCTCATCAAAAATGAAATCATTTCTGAAAACTACAAGTCTCATGCGTTTTAGTGATGAAATAATAATTTAAAAAATCGTTCGGGAAATGAGTTTACTCCCTGGGTACTTTCTTTGTATACTTTTGAGTATACGGGCCGAGTCGGGGATTTACGGGAAGTCGCGGGTTTGCGTTTGCCGGCGATTAAACTTCTTTTATTCAGGGTTTCATCAAAAATGAAGACATTTTTGTAAACTACAAGTCTCATGCGTTTTGGTGGTGAAAAAATAATTTAAAAAATCGTTCGGGAAATGAGTTTACTCCCTGGGTACTTTCTTTGTATACTTTTGATTATACGGGCCGAGTCCGGGGTTTACGGGAAATGGCGGGCTTTCGCTTGCCGCCGAATAAACTTCTTTTATTTAGCGTCTCATAAAAAATGAAAACATTTTTGAAAACTGCAAGTCTCATGCGTTTTAGTGGTGAAAAGATAATTTAAAAAATCGTTTTGGAAATGAGTTTACTCACAGGGTACTTTCTTTGTATACATTCGACTATAGGTGCCAAGCCCGGGATGTACGGGAAATCGCGAGTTTTCTTTTGCCGGCGATTAAACCACTTTCATTAGGCGTCTCATCAAAAATGAAAACATTTCTGAAAACTACAAGTCTCATGCGCTTTAGTGGTGAAAAAATAATTTAAAAAATCGTTCGGAAAATGAGTTTACTCCCTGGGTACTTTCTTTGTATACTTTTGACTATACGGGCCGAGTCCGGCATTTACGGGAAATCGCGGGTTTTCGTTTGCCGGCGATTAAACCACTTTCACTAAGCGTCTCATCAAAAATGAAAACATTTCTAAAAACTACAAGTCTCATGCGTTTTAGTGGTGAAAAAATAATTTAAAAAATCGTTCGGGAAATGAGTTTTCTCCCTGGGTACTTTCTTTGTATACTTTTGAGTATACGGGCCGAGTCGGGGATTTACGGGAAGTCGCGGGTTTGCGTTTGCCGGCGATTAAACTTCTTTTATTCAGGGTCTCATCTATATAATAATTTAAAAAATCGTTCGGGAAATGAGTTTACTCCCTGGGTACTTTCTTTGTATACTTTTGAGTATACGGGCCGAGTCGGGGATTTACGGGAAGTAGCGGGTTTGCGTTTGCCGGCGATTAAACTTCTTTTATTCAGGGTCTCATCAAAAATGAAAACATTTTTGTAAACTACAAGTCTCATGCGTTTTAGTGGTGAAAACATAATTTAAAAAATCGTTCGGGAAATGAGTTTACTCCCTGGGTACTTTCTTTGTATACTTTTGATTATACGGGCCGAGTCCGGGGTTTACGGGAAATGGCGGGCTTTCGCTTGCCGGCGAATAAACTTCTTTTATTTAGCGTCTCATAAAAAATGAAAACATTTTTGAAAACTGCAAGTCTCATGCGTTTTAGTGGTGAAAAGATAATTTAAAAAATCGTTTTGGAAATGAGTTTACTCACAGGGTACTTTCTCTGTATACGTTCGACTATAGGTGCCAAGCCCGGGATGTACGGGAAATCGCGAGTTTTCTTTTGCCGGCGATTAAACCACTTTCATTGGGCGTCTCATCAAAAATGAAAACATTTCTGAAAACTACAAGTCTCATGTGCTTTAGTGGTGAAAAAATAATTTAAAAAATCGTTCGGGAAATGAGTTTACTCCCTGGGTACTTTCTTTGTATACTTTTGACTATACGGGCCGGTTCGGGGATTTACGGGAAGTCGCGGGTTTTCGTTTGCCGGCGATTAAACTTCTTTTATTCAGCGTCTCATCAAAAATGAAAACATTTTTGTAAACTACAAGTCTCATGCGTTTTAGTGGTGAAAAAATAATTTAAAAAATCGTTCAGGAAATGAGTTTACTCCCTGGGTACTTTCTTTGTATACTTTTGACTATGCGGGCCGAGCCCGGGGTTTACGGGAAATGACGGGTTCTCGTTTGCCGGCGATTAAACTTCTTTTATTCAGCGTCTCATCAAAAATGAAAACATTTTTGAAAACTGCAAGTCTCATGCGTTTTAGTGGTGAAAAGATAATTTAAAAAATCGTTTTGGAAATGAGTTTACTCACAGGGTACTTTCTTTGAATACATTCGACTATACGGGACAAGCCCAGGATGTACGGAAATCGCGGGTTTTCGTTTGCCGGCGATTAAACTTCTTTTATTCAGCGTCTCATCAAAAATGAAAACATTTCTGAAAACTACAAGTCTCATGCGTTTTAGTGTTGGAAAAATAATTTAAAAAATCGTTCGGGAAATGAGTTTACTCCCTGGGTACTTTCTTTGTATACTTTTGACTTTACGGGCCGAGTCGGGGATTTACGGGAAGTTGCGGGTTTGCGTTTGCCGGCGATTAAACTTCTTTTATTCAGGGTCTCATCATAAATGAAAACATTTTTGTAAACTACAAGTCTCATGCGTTTTAGTGGTGAAAAAATAATTTAAAAAATCGTTCGGGAAATGAGTTTACTCCCTGGGTACTTTCTTTGTATACATTCGACTATACGGGACAAGCCCGGGATGTACGGGAAATCGCGAGTTTTCGTTTGCCGGCGATTAAACCACTTTCATTAAGCGTCTCATCAAAAATGAAAACATTTCTGAAAACTACAAGTCTCATGCGTTTTAGTGGTTATATAATAATTTAAAAAATCGTTTTGGAAATGAGTTTACTCACAGGGTACTTTCTTTGAATACATTCGACTATACGGGACAAGCCCAGGATGTACGGAAATCGCGGGTTTTCGTTTGCCGGCGATTAAACTTCTTTTATTCAGCGTCTCATCAAAAATGAAAACATTTCTGAAAACTACAAGTCTCATGCGTTTTAGTGTTGGAAAAATAATTTAAAAAATCGTTCGGGAAATGAGTTTACTCCCTGGGTACTTTCTTTGTATACTTTTGACTTTACGGGCCGAGTCGGGGATTTACGGGAAGTTGCGGGTTTGCGTTTGCCGGCGATTAAACTTCTTTTATTCAGGGTCTCATCATAAATGAAAACATTTTTGTAAACTACAAGTCTCATGCGTTTTAGTGGTGAAAAAATAATTTAAAAAATCGTTCGGGAAATGAGTTTACTCCCTGGGTACTTTCTTTGTATACATTCGACTATACGGGACAAGCCCGGGATGTACGGGAAATCGCGAGTTTTCGTTTGCCGGCGATTAAACCACTTTCATTAAGCGTCTCATCAAAAATGAAAACATTTCTGAAAACTACAAGTCTCATGCGTTTTAGTGGTTATATAATAATTTAAAAAATCGTTCGGGAAATGAGTTTACTCCCAGGGTACTTTCTTTGTATACTTTTGACTATACGGGCCTAGTCCGGGATTTACGGGAAATGACGGGTTTTCGTTTGCCGGCGATTAAACTTCTTTTATTCAGCGTCTCATCAAAAATGAAAACATTTTTGAAAACTGCAAGTCTCATGCGTTTTAGTGGTGAAAAGATAATTTAAAAAATCGTTTTGGAAATGAGTTTACTCACAGGGTACTTTCTTTGAATACATTCGACTATACGGGACAAGCCCAGGATGTACGGGAAATCGCGAGTTTTCGTTTGCCGGCGATTAAACCACTTTCATTAAGCGTCTCATCAAAAATGAAAACATTTCTGAAAACTACAAGTCTCATGCGTTTTAGTGGTTAAATAATAATTTAAAAAATCGTTCGGGAAATGAGTTTACTCCCAGGGTACTTTCTTTGTATACTTTTGACTATACGGGCCGAGTCCGGGATTTACGGGAAATCGCGGGTTTTCGTTTGCCGGCGATTAAACTTCTTTTATTCAGCGTCTCATCAAAAATGAAAACACTTCTGAAGACTACAAGTCTCATGCGTTTTAGTGGTGGAAAAATAATTTAAAAAATCGTTCGGGAAATGAGTTTACTCCCTGGGTACTTTCTTTGTATACTTTTGACTATACGGGCCGAGTCGGGGATTTACGGGAAGTTGCGGGTTTGCGTTTGCCGGCGATTAAACTTCTTTTATTCAGGGTCTCATCATAAATGAAAACATTTTTGTAAACTACAAGTCTCATGCGTTTTAGTGGTGAAAAAATAATTTAAAAAATCGTTCGGGAAATGAGTTTACTCCCTGGGTACTTTCTTTGTATACTTTTGATTATACGGGCCGAGTCCGGGGTTTACGGGAAATGGCGGGCTTTCGTTTGCCGGCGAATAAACTTCTTCTATTTAGCGTCTCATCAAAAATGAAAACATTTTTGAAAACTGCAAGTCTCATGCGTTTTAGTGGTGAAAAGATAATTTAAAAAATCGTTTTGGAAATGAGTTTACTCACAGGGTACTTTCTTTGTATACATTCGACTATAGGTGCCAAGCCCGGGATGTACGGGAAATAGCGAGTTTTATTTTGCCGGCGATTAAACCACTTTCATTAGGCGTCTCATCAAAAATGAAAACATTTCTGAAAACTACAAGTCTCATGCGTTTTAGTGGTGAAAAAATAATTTAAAAAATCGTTCGGGAAATGAGTTTACTCCCTGGGTACTTTCTTTGTATACTTTTGACTATACGGGCCGAGTCCGGGGTTTACGGGAAATGGCGGCTTTTCGTTTGCCGGCGATTAAACTTCTTTTATTCAGCGTCTCATCAAAAATGAAAACATTTTTTAAAACTACAAGTCTCATTGGCTTTAGTGGTGAAATAATAATGTAAAAAATCGTTTGGGAAATGAGTTTACTCCCTGGGTACTTTCTTTGTATACTTTTGACTATACGGGCCGAGTCCGGGATTTACGGAAAATCGCGGGTTTTCGTTTGCCGGCGATTAAACCACTTTCACTAAGCGTCTCATCAAAAATGAAATCATTTCTGAAAACTACAAGTCTCATGCGTTTTAGTGATGAAATAATAATGTAAAAAATCGTTTGGGAAATGAGTTTACTCCCTGGGTACTTTCTTTGTATACTTTTGACTATACGGGCCGAGTCCAGGATTTACGGGAAATCGCGGGTTTTCGTTTGCCGGCGATTAAACCACTTTCACTAAGCGTCTCATCAAAAATGAAAACATTTCTGAAAACTACAAGTCTCATGCGTTTTAGTGGTGAAAAAATAATTTAAAAAATCGTTCGGGAAATGAGTTTACTCCCTGGGTACTTTCTTTGTATACTTTTGAGTATACGGGCCGAGTCGGGGATTTATGGGAAGTCGCGGGTTTGCGTTTGCCGGCGATTAAACTTCTTTTATTCAGGGTCTCATCAAAAATGAAAACATTTTTGTAAACTACAAGTCTCATGCGTTTTAGTGGTGAAAAAATAATTTAAAAAATCGTTCGGTAAATGAGTTTACTCCCTGGGTACTTTCTTTGTATACTTTTGATTATACGGGCCGAGTCCGGGGTTTACGGGAAATGGCGGGCTTTCGTTTGCCGGCGATTAAACTTCTTTTATTCAGCGTCTCATCAAAAATGAAAACATTTTTTAAAACTACAAGTCTCATGGGCTTTAGTGGTGAAATAATAATGTAAAAGATCGTTTGGGAAATGAGTTTACTCCCTGGGTACTTTCTTTGTATACTTTTGACTATACGGGCCGAGTCCGGGATTTACGGGAAATCGCGGGTTTTCGTTTGCCGGCGATTAAACCACTTTCACTAAGCGTCTCATCAAAAATGAAATCATTTCTGAAAACTACAAGTCTCATGCGTTTTAGTGATGAAATAATAATGTAAAAAATCGTTTGGGAAATGAGTTTACTCCATGGGTACTTTCTTTGTATACTTTTGACTATACGGGCCGAGTCCGGGATTTACGGGAAATCGCGGGTTTTCGTTTGCCGGCGATTAAACCACTTTCACTAAGCGTCTCATCAAAAATGAAAACATTTCTAAAAACTACAAGTCTCATGCGTTTTAGTGGTGAAAAAATAATTTAAAAAATCGTTCGGGAAATGAGTTTACTCCCTGGGTACTTTCTTTGTATACTTTTGAGTATACGGGCCGAGTCCGGGGTTTACGGGAAATGGCGGGCTTTCGCTTGCCGGCGAATAAACTTCTTTTATTTAGCGTCTCATAAAAAATGAAAACATTTTTGAAAACTGCAAGTCTCATGCGTTTTAGTGGTGAAAAAATAATTTAAAAAATCGTTCGGGAAATGAGTTTACTCCCTGGGTACTTTCTTTGTATACTTTTGAGTATACGGGCCGAGTCGGGGATTTATGGGAAGTCGCGGGTTTGCGTTTGCCGGCGATTAAACCTCTTTTTCAGGGTCTCATCAAAAATGAAAACATTTTTGTAAACTACAAGTCTCATGCGTTTTAGTGGTGAAAAAATAATTTAAAAAATCGTTCGGGAAATGAGTTTACTCCCTGGGTACTTTTTTTGTATACTTTTGATTATACGGGCCGAGTCCGGGGTTTACGGGAAATGGCGGCTTTTCGTTTGCCGGCGATTAAACTTCTTTTATTCAGCGTCTCATCAAAAATGAAAACATTTTTTAAAACTACAAGTCTCATGGGCTTTAGTGGTGAAATAATAATGTAAAAAATCGTTTGGGAAATGAGTTTGCTCCCTGGGTACTTTCTTTGTATACTTTTGACTATACGGGCCGAGTCCGGGATTTACGGGAAATGGCGGGTTTTTGTTTGCCGGCGATTAAACCACTTTCACTAAGCGTCTCATCAAAAATGAAATCATTTCTGAAAACTACAAGTCTCATGCGTTTTAGTGATGAAATAATAATGTAAAAAATCGTTTCGGAAATGAGTTTACTCCCTGGGTACTTTCTTTGTATACTTTTGACTATACGGGCCGAGTCCGGGATTTACGGGAAATCGCGGGTTTTCGTTTGCCGGCGATTAAACCACTTTCATTAAGCGTCTCATCAAAAATGAAAACATTTCTGAAAACTACAAGTCTCATGCGTTTTAGTGGTGAAAAAATAATTTAAAAAATCGTTCGGGAAATGAGTTTACTCCCTGGGTACTTTTTTTGTATACTTTTGATTATACGGGCCGAGTCCGGGGTTTACGGGAAATGGCGGCTTTTCGTTTGCCGGCGATTAAACTTCTTTTATTCAGCGTCTCATCAAAAATGAAAACATTTTTTAAAACTACAAGTCTCATGGGCTTTAGTGGTGAAATAATAATGTAAAAAATCGTTTGGGAAATGAGTTTGCTCCCTGGGTACTTTCTTTGTATACTTTTGACTATACGGGCCGAGTCCGGGATTTACGGGAAATCGCGGGTTTTTGTTTGCCGGCGATTAAACCACTTTCACTAAGCGTCTCATCAAAAATGAAATCATTTCTGAAAACTACAAGTCTCATGCGTTTTAGTGATGAAATAATAATGTAAAAAATCGTTTCGGAAATGAGTTTACTCCCTGGGTACTTTCTTTGTATACTTTTGACTATACGGGCCGAGTCCGGGATTTACGGGAAATCGCGGGTTTTCGTTTGCCGGCGATTAAACCACTTTCATTAAGCGTCTCATCAAAAATGAAAACATTTCTGAAAACTACAAGTCTCATGCGTTTTAGTGGTGAAAAAATAATTTAAAAAATCGTTCGGGAAATGAGTTTACTCCCTGGGTACTTTCTTTGTATACTTTTGAGTATACGGGCCGAGTCGGGGATTTACGGGAAGTCGCGGGTTTGCGTTTGCCGGCGATTAAACTTCTTTTATTCAGGGTCTCATCAAAAATGAAAACATTTTTGTAAACTACAAGTCTCATGCGTTTTAGTGGTGAAAAAATAATTTAAAAAATCGTTCGGGAAATGAGTTTACTCCCTGGGTACTTTCTTTGTATACTTTTGATTATACGGGCCGAGTCCGGGGTTTACCGGAAATGGCGGGCTTTCGCTTGCCGGCTAATAAACTTCTTTTATTTAGCGTCTCATAAAAAATGAAAACATTTCTGAAAACTACAAGTCTCATGCGTTTTAGTGGTGAAAAAATAATTTAAAAAATCGTTCGGGAAATGAGTTTACTCCCTGGGTACTTTCTTTGTATACTTTTGAGTATACGGGCCGAGTCGGGGATTTACGGGAAGTCGCGGGTTTGCGTTTGCCGGCGATTAAACTTCTTTTATTCAGGGTCTCATCAAAAATGAAAACATTTCTGAAAACTACAAGTCTCATGCGTTTTAGTGGTGAAAAGATAATTTAAAAAATCGTTTTGGAAATGAGTTTACTCACAGGGTACTTTCTTTGTATACATTCGACTATAGGTGCCAAGCCCGGGATGTACGGGAAATCGCGAGTTTTCTTTTGCCGGCGATTAAACCACTTTCATTAGGCGTCTCATCAAAAATAAAAACATTTCTGAAAACTACAAGTCTCATGTGCTTTAGTGGTGAAAAATTAATTTAAAAAATCGTTCGGGAAATGAGTTTACTCCCAGGGTACTTTCTTTGTATACTTTTGACTATACGGGCCGGTTCGGGGATTTACGGGAAGTCGCGGGTTTTCGTTTGCCGGCTATTAAACTTCTTTTCTTCAGCGTCTCATCAAAAATGAAAACATTTTTTTTTGTATACTTTTGATTATACGGGCCGAGTCCGGGGTTTACGGGAAATGGCGGCTTTTCGTTTGCCGGCGATTAAACTTCTTTTATTCAGCGTCTCATCAAAAATGAAAACATTTTTTAAAACTACAAGTCTCATGGGCTTTAGTGGTGAAATAATAATGTAAAAAATCGTTTGGGAAATGAGTTTACTCCCTGGGTACTTTCTTTGTATACTTTTGACTATACGGGCCGAGTCCGGGATTTACGGGAAATCGCGGGTTTTCGTTTGCCGGCGATTAAACCACTTTCACTAAGCGTCTCATCAAAAATGAAATCATTTCTGAAAACTACAAGTCTCATGCGTTTTAGTGATGAAATAATAATGTAAAAAATCGTTTGGGAAATGAGTTTACTCCCTGGGTACTTTCTTTGTATACTTTTGACTATGCGGGCCGAGAACGGGATTTACGGGAAATCGCGGGTTTTCGTTTGCCGGCGATTAAACCACTTTCACTAAGAGTCTCATCAAAAATGAAAACATTTCTGAAAACTACAAGTCTCATGCGTTTTAGTGGTGAAAAAATAATTTAAAAAATCGTTCGGGAAATGAGTTTACTCCCTGGGTACTTTCTTTGTATACTTTTGAGTATACGGGCCGAGTCGGGGATTTACGGGAAGTCGCGGGTTTGCGATTGCCGGCGATTAAACTTCTTTTATTCAGGGTCTCATCAAAAATGAAAACATTTTTGTAAACTACAAGTCTCATGCGTTTTAGTGGTGAAAAAATAATTTAAAAAATCGTTCGGGAAATGAGTTTACTCCCTGGGTACTTTCTTTGTATACTTTTGATTATACGGGCCGAGTCCGGGGTTTACGGCAAATGGCGGGCTTTCGCTTGCCGGCGAATAAAGTTCTTTTATTTAGCGTCTCATAAAAAATGAAAACATTTTTGAAAACTGCAAGTCTCATGCGTTTTAGTGGTGAAAAGATAATTTAAAAAATCGTTTTGGAAATGAGTTTACTCACAGGGTACTTTCTTTGTATACATTCGCCTATAGGTGCCAAGCCCGGGATGTACGGGAAATCGCGAGTTTTCTTTTGCCGGCGATTAAACCACTTTCATTAGGCGTCTCATCAAAAATGAAAACATTTCTGAAAACTACAAGTCTCATGTGCTTTAGTGGTGAAAAATTAATTTAAAAAATCGTTCGGGAAATGAGTTTACTCCCTGGGTACTTTCTTTGTATACTTTTGACTATACGGGCCGGTTCGGGGATTTACGGGAAGTCGCAGGTTTTCGTTTGCCGGCTATTAAACTTCTTTTATTCAGCGTCTCATCAAAAATGAAAACATTTTTGTAAACTACAAGTCTCATGCGTTTTAGTGGTGAAAAAATAATTTAAAAAATCGTTCGGGAAATGAGTTTACTCCCTGGGTACTTTCTTTGTATACTTTTGACTATACGGGCCGAGCCCGGGGTTTACGGGAAATGACGGGTTTTCGTTTGCCGGCGATTAAACTTCTTTTATTCAGCGTCTCATCAAAAATGAAAACATTTTTGAAAACTGCAAGTCTCATGCGTTTTAGTGGTGAAAAGATAATTTAAAAAATCGTTTTGGAAATGAGTTTACTCACAGGGTACTTTCTTTGTATACATTCGACTACACGGGACAAGCCCGGGATGTACGGGAAATCGCGAGTTTTCGTTTAAATGAAAACATTTTTAAAAACTACAAGTCTCATGTGCTTTAGTGGTGAAAAAATAATTTAAAAAATCGTTCGGGAAATGATTTTACTCACAGGGTACTTTCTTTGTATACTTTTGACTATACGGGCCGAGTCCGGGGTTTACGGGAAATGGCGGGTTTTTTGTTTGCCGGCGATTAAACTTCTGTTAATTAGCGTCTCATCAAAAATGAAAACATTTTTTAAAACTACAAGTCTCATGGGCTTTAGTGGTGAAATAATAATGTAAAAAATCGTTTGGGAAATGAGTTTACTCCCTGGGTACTTTTTTTGTATACTTTTGACTATACCGGCCGAGTCCGGGATTTACGGGAAATCGCGGGTTTTCGTTTGCCGGCGATTAAACCACTTTCACAAAGCGTCTCATCAAAAATGAACACATTTCTTAAAACTACAAGTCTCATGCGTTTTAGTGGTGAAAAAATAATTTAAAAAATCGTTCGGGAAATGAGTTTACTCCCTGGGTACTTTCTTTGTATACTTTTGATTATACGGGCCGAGTCCGGGGTTTACGGGAAATGGCGGGCTTTCGTTTGCCGGCGAATAAACTTCTTTTATTTAGCGTCTCATCAAAAATGAAAACATTTTTGAAAACTGCAAGTCTCATGCGTTTTAGTGGTGAAAAGATAATTTAAAAAATCGTTTTGGAAATGAGTTTACTCACAGGGTACTTTCTTTGTATACATTCGACTATAGGTGCCAAGCCCGGGATGTACGGGAAATCGCGAGTTTTCGTTTGCCGGCGATTAAACTTCTTTTATTCAGCGTCTCATCAAAAATGAAAACATTTTTGAAAACTGCAAGTCTCATGCGTTTTAGTGGTGAAAAGATAATTTTAAAAATCGTTTTGGAAATGAGTTTACTCACAGGGTACTTTCTTTGTATACATTCGACTATACGGGACAAGCCCGGGATGTACGGGAAATCGCGAGTTTTCGTTTGCCGACGATTAAACCACTTTCATTAAGCGTCTCATCAAAAATGAACACATTTTTGAAAACTACAAGTCTCATGCGTTTTAGTGGTGAAAAAATAATTTAAAAAATCGTTCGGGAAATGAGTTTACTCCCTGGGTACTTTCTTTGTATACTTTTGATTATACGGGCCGAGTCCGGGGTTTACGGGAAATGGCGGGCTTTCGTTTGCCGGCGAATAAACTTCTTTTATTTAGCGTCTCATCAAAAATGAAAACATTTTTGAAAACTGCAAGTCTCATGCGTTTTAGTGGTGAAAAGATAATTTAAAAAATCGTTTTGGAAATGAGTTTACTCACAGGGTACTTTCTTTGTATACATTCGACTATAGGTGCCAAGCCCGGGATGTACGGGAAATCGCGAGTTTTCTTTTGCCGGCGATTAAACCACTTTCATTAGGCGTCTCATCAAAAATGAAAACATTTCTGAAAACTACAAGTCTCATGTGCTTTAGTGGTGAAAAATTAATTTAAAAAATCGTTCGGGAAATGAGTTTACTCCCTGGGTACTTTCTTTGTATACTTTTGACTATACGGGCCGGTTCGGGGATTTACGGGAAGTCGCAGGTTTTCGTTTGCCGGCTATTAAACTTCTTTTATTCAGCGTCTCATCAAAAATGAAAACATTTTTGTAAACTACAAGTCTCATGCGTTTTAGTGGTGAAAAAATAATTTAAAAAATCGTTCGGGAAATGAGTTTACTCCCTGGGTACTTTCTTTGTATACTTTTGACTATACGGGCCGAGCCCGGGGTTTACGGGAAATGACGGGTTTTCGTTTGCCGGCGATTAAACTTCTTTTATTCAGCGTCTCATCAAAAATGAAAACATTTTTGAAAACTGCAAGTCTCATGCGTTTTAGTGGTGAAAAGATAATTTAAAAAATCGTTTTGGAAATGAGTTTACTCACAGGGTACTTTCTTTGTATACATTCGACTACACGGGACAAGCCCGGGATGTACGGGAAATCGCGAGTTTTCGTTTAAATGAAAACATTTTTAAAAACTACAAGTCTCATGTGCTTTAGTGGTGAAAAAATAATTTAAAAAATCGTTCGGGAAATGATTTTACTCACAGGGTACTTTCTTTGTATACTTTTGACTATACGGGCCGAGTCCGGGGTTTACGGGAAATGGCGGGTTTTTTGTTTGCCGGCGATTAAACTTCTGTTAATTAGCGTCTCATCAAAAATGAAAACATTTTTTAAAACTACAAGTCTCATGGGCTTTAGTGGTGAAATAATAATGTAAAAAATCGTTTGGGAAATGAGTTTACTCCCTGGGTACTTTTTTTGTATACTTTTGACTATACCGGCCGAGTCCGGGATTTACGGGAAATCGCGGGTTTTCGTTTGCCGGCGATTAAACCACTTTCACAAAGCGTCTCATCAAAAATGAACACATTTCTTAAAACTACAAGTCTCATGCGTTTTAGTGGTGAAAAAATAATTTAAAAAATCGTTCGGGAAATGAGTTTACTCCCTGGGTACTTTCTTTGTATACTTTTGATTATACGGGCCGAGTCCGGGGTTTACGGGAAATGGCGGGCTTTCGTTTGCCGGCGAATAAACTTCTTTTATTTAGCGTCTCATCAAAAATGAAAACATTTTTGAAAACTGCAAGTCTCATGCGTTTTAGTGGTGAAAAGATAATTTAAAAAATCGTTTTGGAAATGAGTTTACTCACAGGGTACTTTCTTTGTATACATTCGACTATAGGTGCCAAGCCCGGGATGTACGGGAAATCGCGAGTTTTCGTTTGCCGGCGATTAAACTTCTTTTATTCAGCGTCTCATCAAAAATGAAAACATTTTTGAAAACTGCAAGTCTCATGCGTTTTAGTGGTGAAAAGATAATTTTAAAAATCGTTTTGGAAATGAGTTTACTCACAGGGTACTTTCTTTGTATACATTCGACTATACGGGACAAGCCCGGGATGTACGGGAAATCGCGAGTTTTCGTTTGCCGACGATTAAACCACTTTCATTAAGCGTCTCATCAAAAATGAACACATTTTTGAAAACTACAAGTCTCATGCGTTTTAGTGGTGAAAAAATAATTTAAAAAATCGTTCGGGAAATGAGTTTACTCCCTGGGTACTTTCTTTGTATACTTTTGATTATACGGGCCGAGTCCGGGGTTTACGGGAAATGGCGGGCTTTCGTTTGCCGGCGAATAAACTTCTTTTATTTAGCGTCTCATCAAAAATGAAAACATTTTTGAAAACTGCAAGTCTCATGCGTTTTAGTGGTGAAAAGATAATTTAAAAAATCGTTTTGGAAATGAGTTTACTCACAGGGTACTTTCTTTGTATACATTCGACTATAGGTGCCAAGCCCGGGATGTACGGGAAATCGCGAGTTTTCTTTTGCCGGCGATTAAACCACTTTCATTAGGCGTCTCATCAAAAATGAAAACATTTCTGAAAACTACAAGTCTCATGTGCTTTAGTGGTGAAAAAATAATTTAAAAAATCGTTCGGGAAATGAGTTTACTCCCTGGGTACTTTCTTTGTATACTTTTGACTATACGGGCCGGTTCGGGGATTCACGGGAAGTCGCGGGTTTTCGTTTGCCGGCGATTAAACTTCTTTTATTCAGCGTCTCATCAAAAATGAAAACATTTTTGTAAACTACAAGTCTCATGCGTTTTAGTGGTGAAAAAATAATTTAAAAAATCGTTCGGGAAATGAGTTTACTCCCTTGGTACTTTCTTTGTATACTTTTGACTATACGGGCCGAGTCCGGGGTTTACGGGAAATGACGGGTTTTCGTTTGCCGGCGATTAAACTTCTTTTATTCAGCGTCTCATCAAAAATGAAAACATTTTTGAAAACTGCAAGTCTCATGCGTTTTAGTGGTGAAAAGATAATTTAAAAAATCGTTTTGGAAATGAGTTTACTCACAGGGTACTTTCTTTGTATACATTCGACTATACGGGACAAACCCGGGATGTACGGGAAATCGCGAGTTTTCGTTTGCCGGCGATTAAACCACTTTTATAAAGCGTCTCATCAAAAATGAAAACATTTCTGAAAACTACAAGTCTCACGCGTTTTAGTGGTTAAATAATAATTTAAAAAATCGTTCGGGAAATGAGTTTACTCCCAGGGTACTTTCTTTGTATACTTTTGACTATACGGGCCGAGTCCGGGATTTACGGGAAATCGCGGTTTTTTGTTTGACGGCGATTAAACTTCTTTTATTCAGCGTCTCATCAAAAATGAAAACATTTTTTAAAACGACAAGTCTCATGCGTTTTAGTGGTGAAATAATAATGTAAAAAATCGTTTAGGAAATGAGTGTACTCCCTGGGTATTTTTTTGTATACTTTTGACTATACCGGCCAAGTCCGGGATTTACGGGATATCGCGGGTTTTTGTTTGCCGGCGATTAAACCACTTTCACTAAGCGTCTCATCAAAAATGAACACATTTCTGAAAACTACAAGTCTCATGCGTTTTAGTGGTGAAAAAATAATTTAAAAAATCGTTCGGGAAATGAGTTTACTCCCTGGGTACTTTCTTTGTATTTTTTTGACTATACGGGCCGAGTCGGGGATTTACGGGAAGTCGTGTGTTTTCGTTTGCCGGCGATTAAACTTCTTTTATTCAGCGTCTCATCAAAAATGAAAACATTTTTGTAAACTACAAGTCTCATGCGTTTTAGTGGTGAAAAAATAATTTAAAAAATCGTTCGGGAAATGAGTTTACTCCCTGGGTACTTTCTTTGTATACTTTTGATTATACGGGCCGAGTCCGGGGTTTACGGGAAATGGCGGGCTTTCGTTTGCCGGGGATTAAACTTCTTTTATTCAGCGTCTCATCAAAAATGAAAACATTTTTGAAAACTGCAAGTCTCATGCGTTTTAGTGGTGAAAAGATAATTTAAAAAATCGTTTTGGAAATGAGTTTACTCACAGGGTACTTTCTTTGTATACTTTTGATTATACGGGCCGAGTCCGGGGTTTACGGGAAATGGCGGGCTTTCGTTTGCCGGGGATTAAACTTCTTTTATTCAGCGTCTCATCAAAAATGAAAACATTTTTGAAAACTGCAAGTCTCATGCGTTTTAGTGGTGAAAAGATAATTTAAAAAATCGTTTTGGAAATGAGTTTACTCACAGGGTACTTTCTTTGTATACATTCGACTATAAAGGCCAAGCCCGGGATTTAATGGAAATCGCGGGTTTTCTTTTGTCGGCGATTAAACCACTTTCATTAGGCGTCTCATCAAAAATGAAAACATTTCTGAAAACTACAAGTCTCATGCGTTTTAGTGGTGAAAAAATAATTTAAAAAATCGTTTGGAAAATGAGTTTACTCCCTGGGTACCTTCTTTGTATACTTTTGACTATACGGGCCGAATCCGGGATTTACGGGAAATTGCAAGTTTTCGTTTGCTGGCGATTAAACTTCTTTTATTCAGCGTCTCATCAAAAATGAAAATATTTTTGAAAACTACAAGTCTTATGGGCTTTACTGGTTAAATAATAATTTAAAAAATCGTTTGGGAAATGAGTTTACTCCCAGGGTACTTTCTTTGTATACTTTTGACTATACGGGCCGAGTCCGGGATTTACGGGAAATCGCGGGTTTTCGTTTGCCGGCGATTAAACTTCTTTTATTCAGCGTCTCATCAAAAATGAAAACATTTTTAAGAACTACAAGTCTCATGTGCTTTAGTGGTGAAAAAATAATTTAAAAAATCGTTCGGGTAATGAGTTTACTCCCTGGGTACTTTCTTTGTATACTTTTGACTATACGGGCCGAGTCCGGGGTTTACGGGAAATGGCGGGTTTTCGTTTGCCGGCGATTAAACTTCTTTTATTCAACGTCTCATCAAAAATGAAAACATTTTTGAAAACTACAAGTCTCATGGGTTTTAGTGGTGAAATAATAATTTAAAAAATCGTTCGGGAAATGAGTTTACTCCCTGGGTACTTTGTTTGTATACTTTTGACTATACGGGCCGAGTCCGGGGTTTACGGGAAATGGCGGGTTTTCGTTTGCCGGCGATTAAACTCCTTTTATTCAGCGTCTCATCAAAAATGAAAACA